>NC_047658.1:120209532-120509532 GCF_011762505.2 Arvicanthis niloticus | reverse complement strand
TGTAAGGCTTCCAGAGAGACCAGACTTAAAACAAACTTAACTTTGTTTCAGGAAAGTTGGCTGAGATAAAAAATGTGCTTGTCTACCCTTGCCCGTTTATTCTTCATTGGGATAAAACTTTATTTCTCTTTTTCAGAAATCTGCTTTAAAAATAAGAACTTGATATCTGTAGAAATACACAGCTTGATCCATAACTTCTGGTTAGCTGGAGATAAGGTAAGTGTTAAGGAAGGAAACAGTGCTCAGGTCATTTCTTTTGTCTTCTCTTTGTTCTTCTCCTTGGTTGTGCTTGCAAGTCTGAGACCACCAGGATGACAAAGCAGATATTTAAACTGAGACAACATATGCAGACAGCATGGGTCTGAATGTCAATCTTCTGGCTTCTTTAGCTTGAACCATTTGTTACTCAAAACATTCTCTGCTTCAGCTGATTTTGTGCCTCGAATACCTCAAACTGATCACACCTGTGTCAGGTCAGCACTGGAAAACATCTCCATTAGCTACATGTACCTAATGAAGTTCTCATTTAAGGTTTGCATCAGAAAACTTTCCTTCTCTAGCTGTGCAGATAGATGGTGAACACAAGGAACAAATTTATCAAAGACTGTGAGTATATTCAGAATTACCCCTTTACCAAATTGAAAATCTATCAAAAAATTTTTATTACTGGGAATAAAAATAAGAATCCATATTTCTCTAGTCTCTTCTGGAGGTGGTGGGCTACACAGAATACACCAAAGTTTGCAACCCATGTTACCAGAAACAGGTTTAAAAAAAAAAAAAAGAATGATGAAATCTATTGCAAGTACTAGATTAAGAGTTTCCCTGGACTAATGACTTTAAGTTGGTCTGTCTGGATGCTCACAATTCTCCCAGGAACCTTGGGTTCAAGAGCACTAGTGCTCAGTGTGTTACAAAAAGAGAAACTTTAGTTATCATAAGCTGCATAGGCAAATTATAGTGCAAGGGGCATCACACCTAAACCTCTTATTCTGAACTGTTGATCATATCCCTGCTATTTTCTTCTCCAACTAATGAAAATACCCTGAAACTGAGACAATCCTTCCTTAAAGCCAAGAATAGACTACCACCTCCCAGATTGGGTGTTTCATAGGAAGATTTGCCAAAATTTCATTCATGATTTTATTGGGCACATATAAATAATTCTATCACAATTGTAAATTATATAATACTGCAGGCTACATTCTACATTCATGCTGTTTAAATATATTAACAAAGCATTTAGAAATTCTTATGAATAGAGAAACTTTCCCTAAATTAAAAAGATAATAAAAATTACTGAATATATAATCTGGGATACAAAACAATTTTATACTTATTATTTTGAAAGAACAACACCTACATTGTCATGAGACTGAAGCAGCAATTACACTCAGAAGTATCAGTAAACCACTAAGCCACTTATTTCAATCAATCACATGTGTCAAGTATTTCAAAAGCTTAGCAATTTTATGAGTGCATTAATAAATGTCTCCAGTCATCTTAAATATCTTTTTAAATCCTCATGACATTATCTGAATCAGGTAAGATCTGAAAAATGAGTAGGTTTTTATTGGCACCTAGAAAGGAAACACTGAGTTCTTTCTGTGGAAAGGCAATGAAGGGTTTCTCCTGCTCCAGAATCAGAGAAAGACATAGAAAATGTTATCATTTCACTTGAGCCAATGATGTGTTCTTTTTCTCCTCCAAAATACTAACTAGGATCACAGAGGCGATGATTAAAGACAGAAACATTACTGAGATCACACAATTCATCCTCCTGGGATTCTCTGATTTCCCCCAAATCACAGCACTGCTCTTTGTTATGTTCCTCATCCTGTACATTACAACGCTGACCTGGAACCTGTCCCTTGTTGTTTTAATAAGGATGGACTCCTGCCTCCACACACCTATGTACTTCTTCCTCAGTAATCTCTCCTTTATAGACATCTGCTATATCACTTCTACAGTTCCAAAGATGCTTTCCAACCTCTTCCAGGAAAAGCAAACTATCAGCTTTGTGGGCTGCATAGTTCAGTACTTTATGTTTTCCACTATGGGGCTGAGTGAATCTTGCCTCATGACAGCCATGGCCTATGACAGGTATGCTGCCATCTGTAATCCTCTTCTCTATTCATCAATCATGTCACCCAGCCTCTGTGCTCGGATGGTGATTGGAAGCTATACAGGAGGACTTATAGGTTCTGTATCTCAGGTATGTGCCTTGCTGCAGCTCCATTTCTGTGGACCTAATGTCATTAGACATTTCTTTTGTGACATGCCCCAGCTGTTAAATCTATCCTGCATTGATACTCTTTTTGCACAGGTCCTTCTTGCTATATTAACAATACTTTTTGGCTTTTCAAATGCCTTAGCCATCATGATATCCTATGGCTATATAGTCGTGTCCATCATGAAGATCACTTCAGCTAAGGGCAGGTCCAAGGCCTTCAACACCTGTGCTTCTCACCTGACAGCTGTTTCCCTCTTCTACACCTCCAGTGTCTTTGTCTACTTGAGTTCCAGCTCTGGTGGCTCCTCTAGCTTTGACAGGTTTGCATCTGTCTTCTACACTATGATGATTCCCATGTTGAATCCTTTGGTTTACAGTCTGAGGAACAAAGATATCAAAGATGCCATAAAGAGGCTACAAAGGAAGATGAGATGCTGCTAATAAAAGATTCTGAAATTTCTGACAGATTTGCCCTACAAAATACTTACTTACAATTAACAAAGATTCAACTTGCTATAGACTGTAGGGCAATATGGACCATACCTGATTCAATGCTACTAACATACAATCCTTGTGAGTCCTGGAGGTTCTTTCTTTTAGTCTTACATCAGAAATAGCCTCATCTTTCATTATTTACATACAGTGTTTGTGAAGCTCCCAAACTTATAACTTTTTGCTGCTACAATTGAAGACTTCTTATCCCTGTGCCTTTTTCTTAGAAAAAGCACATAGCTGAATCTCCCTAGGTCCACAAAACATGTCTCACAGATAGTCCAGTGTGTCTGAAGACCTGTTGAAGACCATAGTTGTTCTTTGTTTCTGAACCAAGTGCTTACTCTTTAAAGGAATAAAATGGCCATTGGCTTGGCTGTGCCTCCTTGAAAAGAACTACTTCTGATAGGTAAAGTGTTTCTAAGGGAAATCAATACTAACCATCTATCAAGTTTTAGGTCATGCCCTGTTTCCACCAGCTATTGGATAACTGAAAAAGATGTGGACTAAGACTTCAGTAATGATAAAGTAAATGGTTTATCTAGCGCTATTTACCATGAATGTCATTATTTGATTCCTGAAACCAGAGTCCAGATACAATTTTATATTTAAATTCCAAATGACAAATAGAAGAATCTGATACTGTGGTACTTCCTCTCTAGCATCCCATTAAATTATGGCTATTAATCCTTGGTTATATAGACAATGAAATATTCCTATCAAATTTCTTCTATTATTACAAATATCAGTGCTATATCTTATGGCAGTACACATAAGAATTTACTGTAGTAAGTTACCAAATAGTCAATTTTCTAAAAACTAACAGAAAATATGTAAAATACTATACAAGTCTCTAAAATTGAAGAATAATTCAGGTATAATCAAGAGCCTACTAAGTATCTCTCAAAGATGCTGAACCCCGAACAGCAGTGTCTGAGAAGAGCTTGGATGGCCTATTTTCTAGTGAGTCTGGATACTTCTCTCTGTTTTGGCAGGTGCAAACAAATTTGTGATTAGGACACAATGGCATCAGCATGTTCCAAATTAACTAGTTTCTTTGTCACTTAGGATTATACATGACAATGCTCAAAATCACTCTGAAATATGATGGGATTTGCCTAATGAAAGAGGAGCAGAGGTGATGCAAGATTTGTGGGAAGAAACCTTCAGACTTAGGTCCCACTTTGCACTTTGTGCTTTCTCACTTTGCCACTGGAATAGGCAATGTTGCAAACATTGTTCTATCAGTAGAGATATGGGATATGGGTCAAATTGGCTGGTCTTGGCTAACCTTCGTGCATGATGGAATAGTAAACAAAATAAAGCTTTGTTATTAAGATAGTGAGTTTTTCTTTGTTTGTTCAGCAGAACAGAATCTCATGCCTTTAACATCTGACAGTGTGATCAAAAATTCCAGATACTCAGCAACCCCAAATATTTCCAACTCTAGTCATTCACATTATTTCAACATCTACAAATGATTTTTATCCTCTCAATTGTTTTATTATGAACCATGCTAAAGTTTACTTTAAGGACTTATATGTGATGAGAACTTAGTATACTCTCCAATTACTTCAAGCCTGAATTTACCAAAGAATGAAAGATAAATTGATTCCAAGCAAATTAAGGGAACTGTATCTCCAATAACACTGATTATCTGAAATACAGTATTGATGTATGATGTAGTCTTACTTGAAATCATTCAAATTAATAAGTTCAAAAGATATTTACAGCTTAAATTTAACTGCAAAAAGATTATAGAAAAGCAGTTTTGCCCATAAATTTAATGATATAAATTTTCTTTCTTCTGAAGCTAAAGATGAAATATGTAACATAATATTCAATGGTTATAAGCAATAAGTGGCAAGGTAGGCTTCTCACAGTCATTCTCTTCTCTCTTTATTTTTCCAGATATAATCACTCAATCTCAACCTTAATGTGCAACAGAATACCAAGTTTAGCCTTCCTTTCCCACTAATCACATCTCTTGTGGATACCATTTTTTTATCCACTTCTAACCTTCCTCCCCATCCTCTATTAGTAGCTTTATTAAATCCCCCATACCCAGTAGGTAATCCAAGGACTGCTCTTCCCAGGACAACATATAGGCTAAAGGTGGACCCATACCTCTCCTTTTGCCATTGAGATCCATATCACCCTGGTCTCATCCCCAGACCTATAGCAGGAAACCCACTGTGGACTCTCTTTTCTTTCAAATGTCATCCACAACACTCCACAAAAACTTTCTCCCACAACTTTCCTTACCACAACTCATCCCAGCCTACAACATTGGCAAGAATTCCCTGTAAGGACACCAGCTGAGCCAGCCTGTAAAACAAGCAATCCATAGCTATCACACTTTCCAAAGGCCCAGGGAGGAAACAGAATCAAGAAAAAAAGCAACCACCAAACAAAACCAAGACATATAGGCATAAGCATAAAAACACAATCAATTACAACTAAAGTAATCTTTCTCTACCAGAGCCCAACTATCCTCTCACAGAAGGCTCTGAATGTTCCAACATAGCTGAAGCACAAGAAAAAGTCATTAAGATCAACTATATTAAAATGTTAAAGGCCCTTAAAGAGAAAATGAATAAATCACTTAAAGAAATCCAGAAAAACACAAACAACTGAAGAAGAAGATGTGTAAAAGTGCTCAAAACCTGAGAATAAAAAATAGAAGCAATAAATAAAATAAAACTAACAAAATTCTGAAAATAAAAAATTTAGGAATTCGAGCAGGAACTACAAAGGCAAAATTCACCAACACATACTATAAATGAAAAAGAAAACCATGGTTTGGAATGATTACAAGTCTATAGGCATTGAGGATATAGTAGAAAAAAAATAGATCAGTCAAAAAAGGTTAAATTTTAAAAGTTACTGACACAAAACATCCATGCAATTTGGGACACCATGAACAGACCAAACCTAACAGTAATAGGATAGAGGGATGAGAATACCAAGTCAATGACCCAGAAAATATTTTCAAGAAAATCATAGAAGAAAATATTACTAATTTTAAGAAGGACATGCCTATAAAAGTACAAGAAGCTGACAGAACACCAAAAATATTGGACCAGAGGAAAAGATAGTCTCCCCACATAATAATCAGCATACTAAACACATAGAAGTGTCAGGAGCCATCTAGGATAGGCTAAAGCTGGTAGAAAGCTCCACTTCCTGGAGGTGGGCCAATGGTTTTGCATAGTCTGTGATGACAAGGTTCCAAAGAGACTTCATCTCAGGATTGCTTCTTGCTTCCTGTCATTATTAAATTAATATAATAATTTCTGGGCATTAGCCCACCCTATTGATCAGATTTCCTGAAGATAACATAAAGATAAACTTTCATGAATTAATGTTGTTTAGATAAAGTAATGATTCTATAGAATTCCTGACTTGATTCAAATAATCTTTGGAAGAAAGTTTTAAGAGATGGTCTTAGTTGTTTTGCTAGAAAGATATAATAAAGTTAAAATTAAGTATAGAATGTGCCCACTCCTTATATAGTAAGTAAAGGCTGTATAATAAGAAACACAATGAGCTTTCATCATTACACTAAAAAGTGAAATAGGCTTGGGACAAATTTGTATTCAAAGAATACAATGGATTAAACCACAGGTGTGAATTAGGATAAGGTAATACCATGTAAAAAGTTGTTTCTTTGAAATTATATTGAGCATATTAGAATGAAACACTTTTTTAAACTTACTATCAACATCCTTCTGTAACTCCCATTTTATATAACATCTTATCTCTGAGATAATTTTCTGAAAACTTTTTGTCTAAGAATGTATAAAAGGGCCTGAGAAAAGTAATAAGATTATTGGTTGAATGGTTTGGCCTGGAGAGCTCTACACCATCTGTCCATAGATCCATCCATCCATCCACCCATCCAAGTGTCTATGTCTGCTTGTCTGTGCATATGTGTGTAGGTATATGTGTATGTAAGTGTGCATGAATATTTGCATAGTATATGAGAAAAGTGGTTGCGCCCAATAAAAGTGTGAATGTGTTAATGTATAAATAAGAATGTGAATGAGAATGTAAATGTATGTATGAAATGTATATGGGTCAGTGCATATTTCCCTTTATAAAGCATCTTAATTATTTTCCTTTCCTTCCTCTCTGATTCACAAAGTGTTTAAGCAGTCTAGCTAGAGAGGCTTCTGGCTGCCTCGACAGAGAAGGGAGTGAAAGCAATACATTTTATACTTAATTCTCCACTGCTAGGCAACAGGTGTTAATCACCCAAGCCAGTAGTTTTTAGCCATAAAATAAATAAGAAAGTTTTTAGATTTATTTTAGAAGTTATCAGCATGCATTCATAATAGTTAGAGAGCTAGAAACCCAGAGATCATCAGTTTTTAAAGCTACCTCTGAAGCCATCAGTCTTTAAAACTACATCCAAATCTACATACCACTTCAAACCATTCCAGGCCAGACTGGCTCCCAGCACAGAACAAGGAAGAATATTAAAGTCTGCAATGGAAAAAGACCAAGGCAAATCTATTAAAATTCCACCTGATTTTCAATCAAGATTTTAAAAGCTGTAAGTGCCTGGCTAGATTGCTGAAGATTCTAAGAGACTACAGATGACAGCCAAGACATTTCAGTCATCAAAATGGAGAAAATAACATATTCCATGATAAAGCCAAATTTAAAAGGTATCTAAGTACAAATCCAGTCCTACTGAAAGTGATAGAAGAAAAATTCCAACATAAGGAGGTTAACTACAACCATGAAAACACAGGAAACAAATAGTCTCACACCAGCAAAATCAAAAGAAGAGAAACAAACACAGAAACACACATGCCGCCACCATCACCTTAAACAACAGCAGCAAAAACAAACTAACAGGAATCAACAAGCATTGATCACTGATATCTCTCAATGCCAATGTTTTCAACTCTTTAATAAAAAGATATAAATTAACAAAATGGAGGCAAAAATAAGATCCATGCTTCTTTTGCATCCAAGAAACACACCTCAACATCAAAGATAACAATTACCTCAGCATAATGGGTTGGAAAAAGATATCCCAAATATATGGACCTAAGAAGCAAGGTAGTATAGGCATTTTTCATATCTAAAAAAAATACACTTCAAATCAAAATTAAGCAAAAAGATATAGGGAAGAACACTACATACTCATAAAAGAAAAATTTTTAAAATGACATTTTAATTTTTTGTCTTTTTGGTTGGTTTGGTTTTGATTTTTTATATTCTTTTTTTTGTTAACTGGTTGGTTGGATGGTTGGTTGGTTGGTTGGTTTTGGTTCAAGATAGGGTTTCTCTATGTAACATCCTTAGGTGTCCTGGAACTTGCCTTGTAAAACAGGCTGTCCTCGAATTCACAGAGCTCTGCCTGTTTCTGCCTGCTCACTGCTAGGTTTGAATGCATGTGCCATCACTCCTGTATAAAATTTCAATTATTAACATCTAGTCCCCAAAACACAAAGGCACCCAAGTTTGTAAAAGAAACACTTTTGCAGCTTAAATCATATATTAACCCTAACAGTGATAGAAGAAAACTTCAGTACCATACACTTACCATTGGACAGGTCATCATTAAACAGAGGAATACTGCAGCTAAGACATTATAAAACAAATGGATATATACCAAATCTTTTACACAAACAAAAAAGAATATACCTTCTTCTCTGTACCTCATGTGACCGTCTCCAAAATTGACCACATGCTTAGAAACAAAGCAAGTATCAACAGAAACAAGGAAATTGATATAACTCCCTACATCCTATCAGATGAACACAAAATAAAGATGGATATTAACAACAGAAACAAAAGAAAACTTACAAATGCATGGAAATTGAACAATTCTTTATTGAATGAAAAGTGAGCCAAGACAGAAATAAAAAAATTAAAGACTTTCTAGAATTCAATTAAAAAGAATATATGAGATATCAAAAATTTGCCCTGGCCCAGATACCGGTGGCTGGAGCAGTCTCCCAGCTGATCTGCTCCCCTCTGGAAACTGAGTCCAGAGGCACCCTAGGGAGGCCACAGACCACAAAGCAGCAGGTAGAAGAACACACACACCACCTTAGGCCTTAGAAGCAAAACTGGCAGTAGGGAGACCCCAGAGGGCACTTGGCATCCAGACCCTGCCCCTGGGGAGATCCACTCTCCTTCCGCCCCTGGCCCAGATACTGGTGGGTGGAGCAGTCTCCCAGCCTATCTGCTCCCCTCTGGAAACTGAGTCCAGAGGCACCCTAGGGAGGTCACAGACTGCAGAGCAGCAGGCATTCTAGAGAGGACACGGCCCACAGAGCTGCAGAGCAGGGGACACCATATCCTGAAGCATCATAGAGGAGCAACTACATTCAGAGCAGCAAACACCCAGCTAGTCTACTATAGTGGAGACACCATATCCTGAAATATCCTAGAGGTGCCACTGTACCCAGAGCAGCTGGAGCTCAGGATCATAGAGTCATCTGGACCCTGAGGAGTTCTGACACAACCAAGATAACTGGAAAGGCAGACCCCAGTCAGAACCAGAGAGTTCGAGTAGCACTACAGCTAACCAAATGGCAAAAGGCAAGCGAAAGAATGTAAACAACAGAAACCAAAGTTACTTGGCATCACCAGAACCCAGTTCCCCCACCATAGCAAGGCCTGAACACCACATCACAGCAGAAAAGCAGGGCTCAGAATTAAAATCACTTCTCATGATGATGATGGAGGACTTTAAAAAGGACATAAACAACACTCTCAAAGAATTTGAGGAGAACTCAGGTAAACAGGTGAAAGCCCTTAAAGAAATTCAAGAAAACACAACCAAACATGTGAAGGAATTACACAAAACTGTCCAGGACCTAAAAATTGAAATAGAAACAATAAAGAAATCTCAAAGGGAGACTACCCTGGAGATAGAAAACCTAGGAAAAAGCTCAGACGTCAAAGACACAAGCATCACCAACAGAATACAACAGATAGAAGAGAGAATTTCACGTGCAGAAGATACCATGGAAAACATAGACACAACAGTCAAAATAAATGTGAAGTTTAAAAGCTACTAACACAAAACATCCAGGAAATCCAGGACACAATGAGAAGCCCAAACCTAAGGATGATAGGTATAGATGAAGGGGAAGACTTTCAACTTAAAATGCAGGTAAATATCTTCAACAAAATTATAGAGGAAAACTTCCCTAAACTAAAGAAAGAGATGTCCTTAAATACACAAGAAGCCTACAGAACCCCAAATAGACTATACCAAAAAAGAAACACCTCCCATCACATAATAATCAAAACATCAAATATACAAAACAAAGAGAAGATACTAAAAGCAGTAAGGGAAAAGGTAAAGTTACATATAAAGGCAGACCTATAAGAATTACACGAGATTTCTCACCAGAGACTATAAAAGCCAGAAGATCCTGGACTGATATCATACAGGCCCTAAGAGAACACAAATGCCAGCTCAGACTACTATACCCAGCAAAACTCTCAATCAATATTGATGGAGAAACCAAAATATTCCATGACAAATCCAAATTTACACAATATCTTACCACAAATCCAGCACTTCAAAGGATAATTGGTGGAAAACTTCAACACAAGGAGGGAAACTACAACCTAGAAAAAGCAAGAAAGTAATTTCCAACAACCATAAAATAAGGTAGCTATACAAACATAACCCCACTGCCAATAACAAAAATAACAGGAAACAACATTCATTTTTCCTTAATATCTCTTAATATCAATGGACTCAATTGTCCAATAAAAAGACATAGACTATCAGATTGGATACATAAACAGGACCCAACATTTTGCTGCATACAGGAAACGCACCTCTGTGAAAAAGACAGACACTACCTCAGAGTAAAAGGTTGGAAAACAATCTTCCAAGCAAATGGCCCCAAGGAACAAGCAGGAGTAGCGATTCTAATATCAAATAAAATTGATTTCCAACCAAAAGTAATCAAAAAAGATAAAGGACACTTCATATTCATCAAAGGAAAAATGTACCAAGAGGGACTTGCAGTTCTGAACATCTATGCTCCAAATACAAGGGCACCCACATACATAAAAGAACCTTTACTAAAGCTTAAAGCATACATTGCACCTCACACAATAATAGTGGGAGATTTCAACATCCCACTCTCAGCTATGGACAGATCGTGGAAACAGAAACTAAACCGAGACACAATGAAACTAACAGAAGTTATGAACCAATTGGACTTAACTGACATCTATAGAATATTTCATCCTAAACAAAAGAATATACCTTTTTCTCAGCACCTCATGGTACCTTCTCCAATATAGACCATATAATTGGTCACAAAACAGGCCTCAACAGATACAAAAAGATTGAAATAATTCCTTGTACACTATCAGACCACCATGGATTAAGACTGGTCTATGACATGGACAAAACAGAAAGGCCACATACATGTGGAAACTGAACAATGCTCTACTCAATGATAACTTGGTCAAGGAAGAAATAAAGAAAGAAATTAAAGCCTTTTTAGATTTAAATGAAAATGAGAACACATCATATAAAAATTTGTGGGACTCCCTGAAAGCAGTACTAAGAGGAAAAATCATAGCTCTAAGTGCCCACAAAAAGAAAATGGAAAGATCATACATTAATAACTTGACAGCACACCTGAAAGTGTTAGAACAAAAAGAAGCTAATATACCCAAGAGGAGTAGGCGGCAGGAAATAATCAAACTCAGGGCTGAAATCAACCAAGTAGAAACAGAAAGAACTATACAAAATAATCAACAAAACCAGGAGCTGATTCTTTGAGAAAACCAACAAGATAGACAAATCCTTAGCCAGACTAACCAAAGGACACAGAGACAGTACTCAAATTAATAAAATCAGAACTGAAAAGGGAGACATAACAACAGAAACTGAGGAAATTTAAAAAATCATCAGATCCTACTAAAAAGGCCTATACTCAACAAAATTGGAAAATCTGGATGAAATGGATAATTTTCTAGATAGATACCAGGTACCAAAGTTAAATGAGGAGCAGATAAACCATGTAAACCGTCACATAACCCCTAAAGAAATAGAAGCAGTCCTTAAAAATCTCCCCACCAAAAAAAGTCCGGGGCCAGATGGTTTTAGTGCAGAATTCTATCAGACCTTCAAGGAAGACCTAATACCAATTCTCTTCAAACTATTACACAGACTAGAAACAGAAGGAACAATACCCAATTCGTTCTATGAAGTTACAATTACGCTTATACCTAAGCCTCACAAAGACCCAACAAAGAAAGAGAACTACAGACCAATCACTCTTATGAATATTGAGGCAAAAATACTCAATAAAATTCTTGCAAACCGAATCCAAGAACACATCAAAGCAATCAATCATCCATCGTGATCAAGTAGGCTTTATCCCAGGAATGCAGGGATGGTCCAATATTTGGAAATTCATCAATGTAATCCACTATATAAATAAACGCAAAGAAAAAAAACCACATGATCATCTCACTAGATGATGAGAAAGCATTTGACAAAATTCAACATCCCTTCATGTTAAAAGTCTTGGAAAGATTTGGAATTCAAGGATCATACCTAAACATAGTAAAAGCAATATACAGCAAGCCAGTAACCAACATCAAACTAAATGGAGAGAAATTGAAGCAATCCCACTAAGATCAGGGACTAGACAAGGCTGCCCACTCTCACCCTACCTATTCAATATAGTACTGGAAGTCCTAGCTAGAGCAATTAGACAACAAAAGGAAGTCAAAGGGATACAAATAGGAAAGGAAGAAGTCAAAATTTCACTATTTGCGGATGATATGATAGTATACTTAAGTGACCCTAAAACTTCCACCAGAGAACTCCTAAACCTGATAAACAACTTCAGTAAAGTGGCTGGATATAAAATCAACTCAAACAAATCAGTAGCCTTCCTATACTCAAAAGATAAACAGGGTGAAAAAGAAATTAAGGAAATGACACCCTTCACAATAGCCACAAATAATATAAAATATCTTGGAGTGAATCTAACCAAGCAAGTGAAAGATCTGTATGACAAGAACTTCAAGTCTCTGAAGAAAGAAATTGAAGAAGATCTCAGAAGATGGAAAGATCTCCCATGCTCCTTAATTGGCAGAATTACTTTAGTAAAAATGGCCATCTTGCCAAAAGCAATCTATAGATTCAATGCAATCCCCATCAAAATTCCAAATCAATTCTTCATAGAGATAGAAAGAGCAATTTGCAAATTTATTTGGAACAACAAAAAACCCAGGATAGTGAGAACTATTCTCAACAACAAAAGAACTTCTGGGAGAATCACCGTCCCTGACCTCAAACTATACTACAGGGCTATAGTAATAAAAACTGCATGGTATTAGTACAGAGACAGGCAGGAAGATAAATGGAATAGAACTGAAGATCCAGAAATGAGCCCACATACCTATGGTCACTTGATCTTTGACAAAGGAGCTAAAACCATCCAGTGGAAAAAGGACAGCATTTTTAGCAAATGGTTCTGGTTCAACTGGAGGTCAACATGTAGAAGGATGCAAATCAATCCATTCATATCTCCTTGTACAAAGCTCAAATCCTAGTGGATAAAAGATATTCACTTAAAAGCAGCTACACTGAAACTAATAAAAGATAAGGTGGGGGAAGACCCTCGAATGCTTAGGCACAGGGCAAAAGGTCCTGAACAGAACACCAATGGCTTATGTTCTAAGATCAAGAATTGACAAATGGGACCTCATAAAATTGCAAAGCTTCTGTAAGGCAAAGGATATTGTCAATAACACCAAATGGCAACTAACAGATTGGGAAAAGATCTTAACCAATCCTACATCCAATAGAGGGCTAATATCCAAGATATACAAAGAATTCAAGAAATTATACTCCAGACAACCATATAAACCTATTAAAAAGTGGGGTACAGAGCTAAACAAAGAATTCTTAACAGAGGAAACTCAAACGGCTGAGAAGCACCTTAAGAAATGCTCAACATCCTAAGTCATCAGGGAAATGCAAATCAAAACAACCCTGAAATACCACCTCACACCAGTCAGAATGGCTAAGATCAAAAACTCAGGTGATAGTAGATGCTGGCGAGGATGCAGAAAAAGAGGAACACTCCTCCATTGTTGGTGGGATTGTAAGCTGGTACAACCACTCTGGAAATCAGTTTGGCGCTTCCTCAGAAAACTGGACATGGCATTACCTGAGGATCCAGCTATACCACTCCTGGGCATACACCCAGAAGATGCTTCAACATATAATAAGGCCATATGTTCCACTATGTTCATAGCAGCCTTATTTATAATAGCCAGAAGCTGGAAAGAACCAAGATGTCCCTCAACAGAGGAATGGATACAAAATATGTGGTACATCTACACAATGGAGTATTACTCAGCTATTAAAAATAATGAATTTGAGAAATTTTTAGGTAAATGGATGGATCTAGAAATTATCATCCTGAGTGAGGTAACCCAATCACAAAAGAACACACATGGTATTTACTCACTGTTAAGAGGATGTTAGCCCAAAAGCTTGGAATAGCGAAGACTCAACCCGCAGACCACATGAAGCTCATGAAGAAGGAAGACCAAGAGGGGATGCCTCAATTCTACTTAGAAAGAGTAACAAAAATACTCAAGGGAACAAATATAGAAACAAAACATGGGACAGAAACTGAAGGAGGGGCCATCAGGAGACCATTCCACCTGGGTATTCATCCCATGTACAGCCACCTAAGCTAGACACTGATGTGGATGGCTGGAAGTGCATGCTGTCAAGAGTATGATATAGCTGTCTACTTAGAGGTCTGCCAAAGACTAACTCATTCAGAGGACAATGCTCACAGCTAACCACTAATATGATCAAGGGTTTCCCAAGGGAGAACTTAGAGAGAAGACTGAAAGAGCAGAAAGGGTTTGTGACCACAGGAGGAAAGCAACAATACCAAACAATCAGAACCCCCCAGGGTCTAAACCACCAGCCTGGGAGCACATAGGGAGGGACCCATGCCTCCAGAAGTATATGTAGGGGAGGATAGCTTTGTTGGGCATAGGTGGGAGAGGAGTTTCTTGGTCCCATAAAAAAATGAACACGGGGGGGGGGAATGTGAGGGTGGGGAGGGGTTATTGGGGGGTAGGTGTGGGAACTGCCTCATAGAAGCATGAGGAGTAGGGATGGGATAGGAGGTTTTTGGGTGCTGGGAGGAAGTGGGGTAAGGGGATAAAATCTGAAAGGTAAATATAATACCCAATTTTTAAAAAGAGAGATGAAAAAAGGAGAAAAAAGAAAGAAAAAAGAAAAATAGTTTTAATAACACAAAGGGAAAGATTTAGAAATTTAGGAGGCAATTTATGTTAATAGAAACAGCATCATAGAAACTGAAAAATCACACCCTCATAGAAGCACAGGGAGGGGGGACGGGATAAGGGGTTCCTGTGTGGTTGGAGGAATGGGATAAGAGGATAAAATTTGAAATGTAAATATTACAACCAATTTTAAAAAGGGAAAAAAAAGAAAAGTTGTTAGAACCAACATCTTTAAAAAAATGTCAGCCCTCTAGGAAAAAAAATTTTTTTTTGATACTAATACTTGTTCTGAGAATTGTATATTGCTGAATACACAGCCTTGGTGTATCTACTCATCAAGCAGACTGAGCAGACCTGCCCAAACCTCCGATGTCCTGGAATTCCATCTGGGTGCAGTAAAGACACAGCATCAGAGGCTTATCAATTTACTCTTCCTCCCACCCCTCTTCTAATATCTCAATGCCCATAATCAGCTTGAAGAAGTTAAAGAATAGTCAGCGCCCCTATTCCCTGGTCTTGGGGACTAAGGTGGTTAATATTGGGCTGTCTTTCTAGGGGAAAGTAGTGGTTTTGTTGGAACAGGGAGGATTAGCTAGGACTCATTGCATAGCCATAACCTATTGGTAGAAATCTGTATAATTAATATCAAGATGAAGTTATAATTTCTTAAATGGTACAAAATTTACTTTGATTTCAAATTTAAGGTTTTCATTGGTACAAGCTTCTTATTAATATAAAAGTGAGATGAATATTGTTACTATCATAGGCATTGCACCAGTACAACGCATTTAGGAATATAAGGCTTAGACCCAGTCCTTCTTTAACTTTTTAACTTATTTGAGATGGTTAGCCTGTGAGTTAAGGGACTATAGCAAATTCATGGCTTGTAGTTTATTGTTAGGGTGTTTTCCATATTTTATTTAGAAATAGCTGAGAGGAGTTAACAGACAACAGTCCAGGTTACCTTACATGAATTGTTGGTTTTCAAAACGTCAGAAGTCCATAGAATTGACGTTACAAATATTTCTATATTAATGTTCATTTTGATTAGAGACCTGTCTGCTCCTGACAGCTTCCTGTCGTGGATTCTAAGAAGAAATTGAGCATCCTTGGAGGTACTCCAGTTGTGCAGTGACAGCCACTAGGCAAGAATTGCCTCTTTCCATCTACAGACAAATTACTGTCCAGAAAAGGACACACTTGCAGAATAGTCCACTGATTATATCTGCCTAGACAGAATAATCAGCCCTTAATTATTCTGTGTCACTAAGGTCTGTCAGATGATTCTGGGCCAGAAGGCTGAAGATTTGATGCTCCAACATTCGGTAGTACAGGGGCTTTCCAGGTGTTCAGCGATCTCTATAAATTGGCTAAAGTTTTAGAAGCTATGCTTAGTGCTTCCCACAATTTCAGTTAACTCAGTCATTCTGGATTTCTGACAGGGTTGAAGACCTATAGTCTCATAGCCAATCCTGGCTATTTACTTTGAGAGAAAAGATCTGAGTGGATGGTTTTCAGCTGACATTCATTCTAAAGCCAAGAAAAAAGCCAGGTTCAAAACTAAGTGTTTTAGTTAGAAGAGATGACAGAGGTTCTGGTTAGTCAACAAAATGATGGACTGGGTATTAGGACTATCTTGTACCTCACTGGTACAATTAGGAATAATTATGCTCTAATTGTATTTTGAGAGAAAATTTTTATTCTAACAGGAAGGGTGAAGCTAGGTGATGAGAGAGAAAGAGAGAAAGGGAGGAGAGGGCATGGAGGCATATGTTCATGTGTCTCCACCAGTCAATGATAGTTTATATATCTAGGTTGGGTATTGGGTTACACTTCTGATTGAGCATTACCAAACTTATAAAGCCTTTGATTAACATTTTTAAAAAGTGTATAAAAGCAAAAAGCAAAAGGGGGCATGGGATAGGGGTTTTCTAGGGAGGGGAAATTGGGGAAGGGGATGACATCTGAAATGTAAATAAAATATATTTTAAAAAGAAAATAAAATTTTTAAAGAGCTAAAAAAATTTATGGGACACTACAAAACTGGTGCTAAAGGAAACTTCATAGCACTAAATGTCGCCATTTTTTTTAAAAAGGAAGTATTTCACACCATCAACTTTATAACATACCTGAAAGCTCTAGAACAAAAAGAAGTAAGCACATCCAAGAGTCATAGATGGCGTGAAATAATCAGACCTGGGCTGAAATCAATAAAAGCGAAACAAAGAGAGGAAAACAAAGAATCAATGAAACAAAGGATTGACTCTTGGAGAAAATAAACAAGATAGACAAAACTTTGCTTAAACTAATTAATAGACACAGAGAACATTCAAATTAACATAATCAGAAGCAAAAGGGGAAACAACAGCCAACAAGGAAATCCAGAGAATATAGTCTTTTAAACCCTGTACTTGGGTGGGGAGATACCCAGGAAGTCCCTGACCCACAAAGAGGAGAAGAGGAGGGGCATGGGGGAAGAATTGTGGGAGGGGCTAACAAGGAGGGGCAATGTGTGGGATGTAAAATGAATAAGTAAAAAATTAAAATTAAAAAAAAACCTGTACTCCAGAAAATTGAAACAATCTAAAAGAAATGGATGGTTTACTTGATAGATGTCCCTTATCAAAGTTAAATCAAGATCAAATAATCAATTTAAATAGATTTGCAACCACTAATAAAATAAAAGCAATCATTAAAAGCTCCACCACAAAAAAAGCCTGGAAACAGATGGTTTTAGTGCAGAATTCAACCAAACTTTCAAAGAAGAGTTAAAGCCAATACTCCACAAATTATTTCACAAAATAAAATAAAAAGGAATATTACCAAATTTATGTTATGAAGCCACAATCACTCTGATACTCAAACCACATACTCAGTAAAGAAAGGGAAATACAGACCAATTTCCATTGTGAACACAGATGCAGTCATACTTAATAAAATCTTAGAACACATCAAAAAGATCATCCACTACGATCAAGTAGGATTCAATCCAGAAATGGAGGGATAGTTCATCATACAATAATCAGTAAATGTAATCCTGTTCACATGTATGTGCACAGATTACAACTATTCACCTGTGGCATTGTTCATGTTGAATGTATTCCACTCAGTAATGTACAACCTCTGCCTAAACAAAGAATGAGTTTTAGATAATACTTTGTCTTCTGTCTTAGCAGTTTTGAATTCTGTCCTAACAGTGTATAACATTCATTATATACAGCAAGACCATTCTTACAGTGCTATAGAAATGCATTCATATTTTTTGTTACTTAAACAATTACTTAAAGGTTGCCAGTTCAAGTATTTAAATTTTCTTCTTATGATGTAGAGTTTAGATGTCTCTTGCCAGGACTTTGTGGTGAGAAAATAGGTGACCTGAAAATGGTAAGGTTTCAACTGAGTTAACAATGCATTTTCTTTTCCTTTTCTGTCTTTTTTTTTTTTTTCATTTTCTTCTT
Organism: Arvicanthis niloticus; assembly: GCF_011762505.2. Classification (NCBI taxonomy): domain Eukaryota; kingdom Metazoa; phylum Chordata; class Mammalia; order Rodentia; family Muridae; genus Arvicanthis; species Arvicanthis niloticus. The sequence continues at coordinate 120,491,058 of NC_047658.1, read as the reverse complement.
CTTCTTATCCTACTCTTCTTCTTCCATTGTTGTTGTTGTTACTCTTCAAGAATCATCAAGACAATGATTACAAAAGGAAATACTACTTAAATAACCAAGTTCATCCTCCTGGGATCCTCACATTTCTACCAAATCACAGTTCTGCTCTTTGTTATATTTCTGCACCTAGAACATGTACCTCATTGTTTTAATATGAATGAATTCCCACCTCCACACATCCATATATTTCTTCCTAGGAATCTGTCCTTAATAGACCTCTACTATATAACCTCAATAGACCCTAAGACGTCACACCCATCACCAGATCCAAAGGATCCAGTACCTTCCTCTGGCCTCCAAAGGTATGCACATGGTGCATATGCATACGTACAGGAAAATTTATACACATAAGATACGTAAATTTTTAAGTCATGTAGAAAGGAAAGTCACTTCTTGACCATGACTCTTGACAGTTATTCATGCTATTAGTTTATATCCCTTGAGTGAGTTCTATTTATCAAACACCATGTAAAGACTTTCTTATTCACATCTTATTTAATGACCTCAGCATGCTTTGAGGCAGAAGTCATTATTGTATTAGCATTACAAATAAATATGCTGATGTTTCAAAGAAAAGCAATTTTATATTCATTTTTCATTGATAAGACAGAACAGCAAAAATTTGATCCAAATCATCTCAGTTGATAATTTTTGCTCCTAAAAACCGTGCTGTTTAAAATTAATTTATTTTTTATTCACCTTATATTTTAGCAGCAGTCTTAGTCTCTTTGTGTGTAAGGTTTATTTCTAGCAGAGGACATCTTAAAGTGAAAGGCTGTTTTTCAATGTAAGAGGGAGGGTTTTTTTTTTTTTTTTTTTTTTTTTGGAATCAAGAAATGAAGTCTCATAAAAGAATAAGGCCGGAGAAATTGGTAATGAGCAGTCAGTCCCATCACTATCACTCCAGAGGACAATTATTACTCAGAAAATATTAGCTCAAATGGTTGCTCACCTTTACACATTGGACCCTGGAGTAGTTGCAGCAGGCAGCCTCTGGGAGTTGGAGGGAGACCGAGGGTATCTCTGACCATTAATGTAATAAACTCCCACAGGTCATTTAGAAACTTTACTGGCAAAGGAGCAGGGATTCCAGAAGCACACATTTTTATTTACATAAAGTCATTTATGTACTGACTTTACATGTAGAAATGTATGTGTGTATATGTATATGCATATGCATAAGTATATGTATATATTAAGACTATGCTTTGTATTCCCTGCCCATCACCTACACACACACACACACACACACACACACACACACATTTATATATATTTATATATATTTGTGTGTGTGTGTGTGTGTATTACATCAAAATTCTAGCCTTTCTTATTCATTTGTTTCCACCTAAAAAAATGTCCAACATCCTTACTCATCAGGGAATGCAAATCAAAACAACTGTGAGATTCCACCTCACACCAGTTAGAATCGCTAAGATCAAAAACTCAGGTGATAGCAGATGCTGGCAAGGATGTGGAGAAAGAGGAACACTCCTCCATTGTTGGTGGGACTGCAAGCTGATACAACCACTATGGAAATCAGTTTGGCAGTTCCTCAGAAAATTGGACATAGAATTACCTGTGGACCCAGCTATACCACTCCTGAGCATATACCCAGAAGATGCTCCAACATATAACAAGGTCATATGCTCCACTATGTTCATAGTAGCCTTATTTATAATAGCCAGAAGCTAGAAACAACCCAGATGTCCTTCAGCAGAGGAATGGAAACAGAAAATGTGGTACATTTACACAATGGACTACTACCCAGCTATTAAAAACAATGAATTCATAAAATTCTTAGGCAAATGGATGGAACTAGAAAATATCAACATAAGTGAGGTAACAAAAATCACAAAAGAATACACATGGTATGCACTCATTGGTAAGTAGATATTAGCCCAAAGGCACACAATACTCAAAATACAACTCATAGATCACATGAAGCTCATAGAGAAGGAAGACCAAAGTGTGGGTGCTTCAGTCCTTCTTAGAAGGAGTAATAAAATACTCATTGGAGCAAATATGGAGACAAAGTGGAAGACAGAAACTGAAGGAGGGGCCATCTGGAGACTGCTCCACCTGAGTCTCCATCCTATGTGCAGTCCCCAAAGGCAGATGCTGATGTGGATGCCTGGAAGTGCAGGCTGACAGGATTTTGATATACCTGTCTCCTGAGAGACTCTGCCAAAGCCTGACATAAACAGAGGTAGATGCTCACAGCCAACCATTGAACTGATCACAGGGTCCCTATTGGAGGAGTTAGAGAGAGGACTGAAGGAGCTGAAGGGGTTTGTGGTCCCATGGGAAGAACAACAATATCATCCAACCAGAGCTCCCAGGGTCTATCAGCCAGCCTGGAAACACACATGGAGAGATCCATGGCTCCAGTTGTATGTGTAGTGGAGGATGGTCTTGTTGGGCATTGGTGGTAGAGGAGCCCCTTGGTCTCGTGAAGACTGGATGCCCCAGTGTGGAGAAATGTGAGGGCAAAGAGGTGGGACTGGGAGGGTAGGTGGAGGCACACCCTCATAAAGGGAGGAGGAGAAGAGATGGGATAGGGTCTTTCTGGAAGAAATGGGGAAAGGTAATAACATTCAAAATATAAATAAATAAAATATCCAATAAAAAAAAGCAATTCCACTAAAATCAGGTGCAAATATGGCTGCCCACTCCATTCCTATCTATTCAATTTAGTATAGAAGTTCTAGTCAGAGCAATAAGACAACTAAAGAAGATCAAGTGGATACAAACTGAAAAAGAAGTCAAAGTATTGCTATTCACGGATCACATGCTAATATACAAGTGACCCCCAAAATTCTTTCAGAGTACTCAAACAGCTGATAAAATCCTTTAGAAACATGGCTGGATATAAAATCAACTCAAAAAATTAATACCTGTCCTTTATCACAAATAATATCTGGAGTCAGAAAGAGATTAGGGAAACAACACCATTTAAAATAGCCACAAATAATATAAAATATCTTGCTGAAACTCTAACCAAGCAAGTGAAAGGCCTGTATGACAAGAACGTCAAGTCCTTGAAGAAAGAAATTGAGGATGCTATTGGAAGATGAAAAGCCCTCCCCTACTCATGAATTTTTATGATTAACATAGTAAAAATGGCCATCTTACCAAAAGTAATCTACAGAGTCAATGCAATGTCCACCAAATTCCAATAGGACTCTTTACAGACCTCGAAAGAACAATTCTTAACTTCACATGGAAAAAACCAAGATAGCTAAAACAACCCTGTACAATAAAGAAACTTCTGAAAGTAACCCCATCCCTGATTTCAAGATATACTACCAAGCAGTAGTAATAAAAACTGCATGGTATTAGTGTAGAAACAGACAGGGTGATCAATGGAATCAAATCAATGACTCAGAAGTAAACACACACACATATGGACAACTGATCTTTGACAAAGAAGCTAAAACCACACAATGAAAAAAGAGAAGCATCTTCAACAAATGGTGCTGGTCTAACTGGATGTCTGCATGTAGAAGAATGTAAATAAATCCATACCTATCACCCTATACAAAACTCAAATTTGAGTGGATCAAAGACCTCAACATAAAACCAGAAACACTGCCGGGCGGGCAGTGGTGGCGCATGCCTTTAATCCCAGCACTTGGGAGGCAGAGGCAGGCGGATTTCTGAGTTCGAGGCCAGCCTGGTCTACAGAGTGAGTTCCAGGACAGCCAGGGCTACACAGAGAAACCCTGTCTCAAAAAAACAAAACAAAACAAAAACAAACAAACAAACAAAAACCAGAAACACTAAACCTAATAAAAGAAAACGTGTGGAAATGCCTTGAGCTCCTTAGCACAGGAGACAAATTCCTGATTAGAACATAAATAGCTCAATCACTAAGATCAAAAATTAATAAATGGGACCTCATCAAACTGAAAGCTTCTGTAAAGCAAAGGACACTGTCAGTAGGACAAAATGGCAACCTACAGAATGGGAAAACATGGCCAACCCTGCATCTGACAAAGAAAAGATAGATAGATATCTAGATAGATAGATAAATAGATAGATAGATAGATAGATAGATAGATAGATAGAGTAGATAGATAAATAGATAGACAGATATCAGCAAATGAAATAATCCAGTATTAAAGAATTTGATAGAGAGAATTCTCAATAGAGGAATGGCCAAGAAGCACTTAAAGAAATGTTCAATGTCTTTAATCATCAGGAAAATGTAAATCAAAATGACTCTGAGATTCCATCCTATACCTGTCACAATGGCTAAGATCAAAAACTCAAGTGACAGCACATGGTTTTGAAGACTGTGGAGCAAGAGTAACACTTCATTGCTAGTGGGTGTGGAAACTTGTACAATCAATTTGTAAATCAATTTGGCATGATGTCTCAGAAAATTGGAAATAGTTCTTTTTCAAGATGCAACTCCTGTGCATATATCTGAAAGATACACTACTATACTACATGGACACTTGCTCAACTATGTTCATTGCAGCTTTATTTGTAAAGCTTAAATATCCTTTAACTGAAGAATGGCTAAAGGAAATATGATGCATCTACACGATGAAGTACTATTCAGCTATTAAAAACCGAGACATCATGCAATTTTTAGGCAAATGGATGGAACTTGAACATGTCATCCTGATTGAGGTAACACAGGCTCAGAAAGACACATGTGATGTACATGTCGATTATAAGTGGACATTAGCCATAAAGTGCAGGATAACCATGCTACAATCCACAGACCCAAAGAAACTGGGTAATAAAAAGGGCCCATGAGTGGGTACATGAATCTTATTCAGCAGGGGAAACAAAATAGTCATCAGAGGAGGATGGAGAGAGGGAGCTGTGTGAGAGAGGGGTGAGGAGGGATATGCAGATGGAAATAAGCTGTTGAGGGGAGGGGAGAGGTCGAAGAGTGAAAACGGAAATTGATGAGGGACACCTAAGACTGGCTGGAGACAGGAAATGGGGGAGGCTATGAGGAGTCTATGATGACCCTAGCTGAGAGTTCTACCAGTGGGAGATACAAAAACTGAAAAGGCCACCTTCCATAGCCAATCAGGACCTCCAGTGGAAGGAGGGAAACATCAACCTACCCACAAAAAATTCAGTCCAAAATTTTACCTACCTACAAGATGCAAAAGGATAAAGATGGACCAGAAACTGAGGTAACATCAAAACAATAACTGGCTCAACTTGAGACCCATCCTATGGGAGACAGCTAACTCCTGACACTATTAATGATATTCTGCTGTGCTTGCAGACAGGAGCCTAGTATAACTGTTACCTAAGAGGCTTCACCCAGCAGCAGATGGAAACATGCAGAGACCTATACCCAAACATCAGGTGAAACTCAGAATGTCTTGTGGAAGAGTCAGGGATAGGATTGAGCAAGCTGGAGGGATCAAGGACACCACAAGAAGATCTACATAGTCAACTAACCTGAGTCCATAAGGGTTCACAGAGACTAAACCACCAACCAAAGAGTGTTCAGGGACCAGACCTAGACCCCACATACATTTGTAGCAGATGTGCAGCTTGATCTTCATGTGGGTCCCCTAATAATTGGAGCACAGGCTGTCTCTGTCTCTGTTGCCTGCCATTGGATTCCATTTTTCTAACTGGACTGCCTGGGTGGGTCTCAGAGGGAGAGTAGATGCTTAATCCTGCTAGACTAAATGCCCAGAGTGGGATGGTACCCAAGAGGATTCTTCCTCTTCTTTGAGGAAAAGGGTAGGGGGTAATGGGGTGAGGGATTTGTAAGGCCAGGACTTGGAAGAGGTGGCTGTGATTAGAATACAATATAAAGAAAAGTAAATTATGAAAAAAAATCTTACTAGATTAATAGTAGAGCAACAGACTTTATGGCACCAGGTGGCATGGGGGATGGAACCAACTCCTGCTGTTCTCTTTTGAAGTATGTGGCACTGTAGGTCTCCCTAACCTTTCCTCTGTAATCCTGAACCATTATGGTCACAAACTATACCAATACACATATAAATCATACTGAATGGGCACAATGGGAAATACAAAAAGAGAATGAAGGAAGATGTGTTCTGTGGGGTAAGCTCTGGGTAGAATTTGAGGGTGAACCAGTGGTTGATATGGTCAAAATTTATTATGTGTATGAATGAAACTCTCAAGTAAAAGTAAAGTTTTATTTTATGTATTGTGAAACTCTTCAAATATGATAAGGAAGGACATATGAGAATTCTTGGAGGAAAAAAACAAAGGGAGAAATTATGTAATTATATTATAATCTCACAAATAAAAATATCTAATTAATTTTTGAAGATAACATGAAAATATGACAGAGTTATTAACAATTTTGTCAAATCTAAGCAGCATGGTAAACCAGTGGCCATTGTTGTTTACACATCACAGTATTGCTTTGAACCAGAGACATGAAACCACAAACTTATGTCTTAATTGAGACTACTGGCCAGAAATGATAACTCAATTTGCCTAATTATCATCTATAGTCTCTCCTGATCCTTTGAGCTCCCTGAATGTTGTAGGAATTTTCTTGGGAACATATAAACATACAATGACCCAAATACAGACAGAATGAACAGATGAAAAAAGTGATTCCATGCAAGTCCAGCTTTGTGAACCAATGACTTTATTAGAGTTACTTACCAATCCAAGAATGACTCAAGCAGCAGCATCAACAAAGATTCCCTTTCTCCAGCATGTTTGACTAACAAGAAATTGACCTCCTTGGGAGTTCCAGACCCTACAGTCATGCACTTCCTGTGTACTCAGGGAAAAACAAACCAACCACATGTGGTCTTATATGCAGCTGGAGGGAAAGGACTGGTGCATATAATCTCAGGCAAAGGTGCTGTGATGCCCTGTTTCAAGAAGGGAGTTTGTTCTCATGAGTTGGTTTGTTTGTGACATAGTCTCACTCTGTAACCCAGACTGAAATGACACTTTGTAGCTGAGGCTGCCTTAAAGCCCATGGAAATTCCCTGCCTTATTAAGGTGGAATTATAAGTATAAATCACTACTCTTTGCTCTACAAACAATATTAATATTCTATCATTTTCATTTCCATGGACATGCTTATCTCTGTACTATTATAAATATTAAGTTCCCATGGATGTGAACCAATGGATTCTGTAGGGCAATTCTGCTTCATGATGGTAAAACTTATATCTACATGGAGAAAACAGTTCCACTGAAATACTGAGAGATATCACCTTGAAGTCTTAGTTATTCTACTACCACCATTATATCACTCTCTTAAAACCATACAATACTAAAACACAAAAGACTGAACATGCATAGACAATAACAAAGAACATGCCAGTCCATCATGTGTTGTTACTCTTGGCTTGAAATAAATTCACACAGGTCTTCTCAGACCAAACTTAGTCAAGTACTTGAACTATAAAAGTACATTTTTGGAGTGTTCTGATTGGCTCTATCAATCCCTGGTAAACTTTTTGGTTGTAATGTAGAAGAGGAAGAAACATCAGGTTTCAACATTTCATATATGGCTATTGGCCCATAAGATACTGCTAAAGGTCATGACTTTTCAAGATTCCAAAAATCAAACAATTAGAATACTAACGAAATGATGTTCAAGAAACCATGCCTTCCTCATGATTTTATCTTTATAATTTAAGCTCCCAATTTGTGTTTGACCTGAATATTATTAAATGACTAGATAGTGATTTTAAAAAAGAAAAATCAAGCTGTTTCTGATTAGTCTTCCTAAAAGGAACAAGAAAGCCAACATATGGCTTTGATTCCTTCAAACAAGAACTTTTCATATTATCATCCACACCTGCTCAGGATCACAGAATAATCAATGGTGATGGCCCAGGCTTTAGTACACTACACCTTGATACTGATGACACAGAATTAGTCGAATCTGAGGTCAGGAATTTGATCAGGAATCTTCTCTAAAGGCATTCATTCCTCGTAATTTAACAGTTTTCAGGCTTCCACAAGTTTCTCAACTTGATTTTTCTAAAATACCTATAGATAGAATAATTAATGAGGAAACAGCCCATTTTGTAACATGGAAATTAGGATGCTACTGGTTCTAAAGAGGGTGCATTTCAAATGCACCAAATCAATTCTTGGTGTATATTGGCATATTGTCTGTTTTCAAAGTTGTTGTCATCTGACATGTCATGGACTTTGTAGTATTCCATTCATGTGCACACGATGGCAGCTAACAGTAATTCTGACATGGCATTGTGGTGAAATCTTCTCATCTCTAACCTTAGCTGCTGATTGTCTTTTTCCACAACCTATTCATGGCATCTTTGATTTCTCTGTTTCTCAGAGTATATATCAAAGGGTTGAACATGGGAATCGTCACAGTATAGAAGAGAGATGCAAATCTGTCAAAGCTAGAAGATCCACCAGAGATAGAACTCAAATAGACAAAGATACCAGAACTGTAGAAGAGAAAAACAGCTGTCAGGTGAGAACCACAGGTGTTGAAGGCCTTGGACCTGCCCTTAGCTGAAGTGATCTTCATGATAGATGAAACTATATAGCCATAGGATACCATGATGACTAAGGCATTTGAAAAGCCGTAAAACATTGTTAATATGAGAAGTACAACATTTGCAAAGAAAGTGTCATTGCAGGATATACTTAACAGCTGGGGCATGTCACAAAAGAAATGTCTAATGACATTATTTCCACAGAAGTGGAGCTGCAGCAAGGTACATACCAGAGATACAGAACCTATAAGTCCTCCTGTATAGCTTCCCATCACCATCCGAGCACAGAGGCTGGGTGACATGATTGATGAGTAAAGAAGAGGGTTACAGATGGCAGCATACCTGTCATAGGCCATGGCTGTCATGAGGCAAGATTCAGTCAGCCCCGTACTACAAAACATAAAGTATTGAATTATGCAGCCCACAAAGCTGATAGTTTGCTTTTCCTGGAATAGGTTAAAAAGCATCTTTGGGACTGTAGTGGTGATATAGCAGAAGTCTATGAAGGATAGATTACTGAGGAAGAAATACATTGGTGTGTGGAGGCAGGAGTCCATCCTTATTAAAGCAATAAGGGAGAAGTTCCAGATCAGTGCTGTAATGTACAGGATGAGGAATGTAACAAAGAGCAGTGCTGTGATTTGGGGGAAATCAGAGAATCCCAGAAGAATAAACTGGGTTATCTTGGTAATATTTCTTCCCCCAATCATTACCTCTGTGCTTGTACTGCTGAAATCAAAAAGGAAATAAGACAATGTATTGTTGACTCAAGTGACATTAGAGCATCACATTAAAAAGAGACATTTAAACTTTAGTGACTATTTCCTTAATACAATGCCTAAGAAATAACGTGATCACACACAAGAACATGTACAAACACAAATAACACATACATACATACATACACACAAAAGTATACATGCATGCACACACACACACACACACACACACTTACACTTACACTAACCTGGATTATACTGTTGTGATTTGTAGTTCTGACACACTGTTATTTAACAGAAGCATATGTTCTTGGTAAAGACAATCATTCTTTCAATGAAAGTGTCTTATACAGAACCCCAGAATAAATTTTACAATTTCTTCTCCTGACATTGCTTTAACACAACAGCATCCCTAAACTGGCCTGAATGAAAGTGTCCTGATTTGTAATTCTGACATATTTTGAGGGTGCAAATGATGAGTCTCAGAATACATTGACACTTGGCGGGAAAGCAAGTGTATTGTTAACATTGATAGCTCATTATTCTCACAATCACAGACATGCATCAAAAGAATAAATAGACATTACAAAAACAAACATGTTGATAAGAATTTTTAAACGACTAGGTTAGTAATTTAAATTGCTGTGGAATAAACATACCTTCACCAATAGAGCCTGAGGTCTAACTCACTTAGAAAAATTATTATATTGATACACTCTTGGGATAAAGTGTAACTTCCAACAGAAATTTTAAAGTAAAAACATGTAAATAAATAAATAGAAATCCGGGTTAGGACAAATATAATTAAAACGTGTGCTAAGAGGCACACAACATATAAAGACAGCACAACAAAAGCTTCTGTGTGAACTATATATTCTAAATCAGCAAGGGACAGGCACCACAGCACTGATAAGTGCAAGAAACACTCTCCTAATCTTGTATGAGTTTGCTTGTATAATCACTGTCATTTATGTGGTCAATGTCTCTCTATGTTTGTCTCATTCTCTATTTTTTCTATTTCACACACATATTCAGAGATTAACAGACAGCCATACATGTACACACACACTAACATATGCATATAAATACACAATCATACACATTGTGTGAAGCGTTTCCAAAGTTCCTCTAGAACTGTGCGAGAGACTCAATGACATAAAGGGCATAACACAGCAAAGCTCCAATAATGTTAGCAATTATTCTTGCTGTCCTCAACTCCCTCTGTAAAATGCAGTCAATAGTAGGACAAAAATGAGATACCAAGGAACCTTTGACAAACTAGGTCCTAAATTGTCTGAACCAGGTTTCAATAATGGTATTAAGAAATAGTTATTAGAATATAGATTTCAGTCCCATGTCATTTTTCTAACTCCCACTCATACTGTAGAATGACATTGCTGTGTTTGTTTTGATCTAATAAGAACATGCCCAGTTCAGTAAAATGTGCTGGGGATAATAAGTTAAATGCAGGTTGTTGAGGGAGGAAAATGTGAGTAAGAGAAACTTAAAGGACACCAGACCAGCACTACCTGTGACTGGAGTGAGCACTTAGACTAGCACTACCTGTGCCTGAAGTGGACACTTAGACCAGCACTATCTGTACCTGGAGTGGACACTTAGACTGTTAAAGATTCAGTGGAGTAGGTATAGCTTATCAATGCTGATCTAATAAGAACATGCCCAGTTCAGTAAAATGTGCTGGGAATAATAAGTTAAATACAGGTTGCTGAGTGAGGAAAATGTAAGAGAAACTTAAAGGACACTAGACCAGCACTACCTGTGACTGGAGTGGACACTTGGAGCAGCACTACCTATGTCTGCTGTGAGCACTTAGACCTGCACTTCTATGTCTGAAGTGGACACTTAGATCAGCACTACCTGTGCCTGCAATGAACACTTAGACCAGTACTAAGTGTGGCTAGAGTGGGCATCTCTCATATCTGTACAGCTAAACCTGATGTTTCTGAGGCCACCAAAGGTGACAATTGAGAGCAATTTGAAGGTGGTGAACAGTCTAGTGGAACTGTGCATGAGTACTCTGTCATATCATAAGACTTGGCTTGTCACAACTGAAAGTGATGAATCAAAGCTGTACATCTGAATAGAATATAATGCCTATTATTTCAGAGACATTACCCTGGTGAGAAAAGATGCAGTAGAGTTCCAGGGAAGGGAATAGTTGAGATACGGACAAGCAGGCATGACATTAGGAATCTGAAACTCAGCCAATTCTTATTGTTGATTCAGATCTCAACTTCTGGCTTTTAACATCACCTATGCATTACAGATAATCTAATTTGACCCCAGCTGACCTGATTATCCCCATTTGAATACAAAGTAAATTCAAGACTTCAAGGTACATACTTAAGGATTAAACAAGAACCTCTCTGAAATTTTAAACATAGAATATATTCTTTCTCAGAACAGCAGACCATTGGGTAAGAGAAACTGAGGGAAAATATGCAGGATATATAAGTTAGGAGAGGGGCTAGCACAAAAATGGGAAAGGCTACTCCCCTTAAATCTTATTAAACTATGAGTCCTTCTCTAAAAATGAAGGAACTGGAGATAGCTGATTCTACCTGAAAGTCTTACCCTCTGACCTTCATCCAGACACTGCAAGAAGACAGAGTTCTTGCCAAATGTTGAAACTGACAATATTTCAAGTAATTTTCCAGGAGGGGCACTAGTATATCCCTAACTGATAATTTTGGCCATTAACCTGGTTGTCTGCACACACCAAATGAGACAGCAACACTGGGGAATTCTCTAAATATTCCATTGAGAGCCAAAGTGGAAAGTAAAGGCCAATTAGAGAAAATATATGGCATACACTTGTTCTCTGGCATCATGGTTGTCATGGAGATTTTCCTAATAATTATAGACACAGTTTGCCATATGCATCAATTTCTAACTTTCCCTGTGATCCTCTTATGACACTCGGTCATAACATGACTTTCCTTGGATACACTGGTCTGCAAAAAACAGGTATCTTCTAGTCCACAAAACTTAATTTCTAGGTGATAAACTTGAAATCAGAGATGTTAAAGAATTTTCACAAAATAGAATGACTAGCTGGTAATATTGCTTGACATCAATAAATATATATTCATATGATATAGAAATCACTTTATTTTATATAAATATGCATACCAAGTTTCTCAAATATCTACTGGGAATCAGTAATACAGAAGTTCTAACAGACCTGCAGTGTATAGCATCCATAAGTGAATAAGTCAAGGCACCAAGTTGTCTACCAGTTTATGATTTTAAAAAAACTGAAATTCAATAAAAGAACTACTTATCCTGATCATAACCTTGGGTCTTAGTATCATAAAATAAAATTTAGGTTGAGACTGCAGAGGTTCTTCATTCAATGAAAGTACTTTTATCAAGTTTATGTCTTTATCTTCAGGGCCCACATGGTGGGAAGAGAGTTGACTCTCAAAAGTAGCCCTATCCTACACACACACACACACACACACACACACACACACACACACACACACAAATAAATACAAATTTTTAAAAGTTGGGTAGTAGAATTCTGGCTTTGTCACTTACTGGTTTCTGTCTTTGTATACATTACTCTATATCATAGTATTTCCATCTATTAAGTGTCAATAACAATAATAGGTAAGACATTTCAGTACTCTAAAGATAATTATGTTAAAGATTATAAAAACTTTAAATTTCATAGTATTATTAGACCTTCTCTTTATTAATAGACTGTACACATGTGATTTAGAAATCTAACATTTCCTGTAAGTGAAATCCATCAGAAAAATTCTTTCACTAAGTAAATTGTACAGGTAACAGACAATGAATGATTACAGCAAAATAGGGTCTTCCAAACATAACACAGCAATCGCATATAGGAACTCACAGGAAACAATGACTTTAGGCCCAATACCTCCAGCAGATCATGCCAGGCAACCCCTATCATGTACTAGGAGGCAGTAATCAGTTTCTGAAGTAGAAATCTCTGGTTTCTTTGGAGACTCAGTTGTGTCATATGATGTTTTCTGGAAACTGTCTTATGAGAGAATTTTTTGTTGAAGCAGACATGCAGACATATGAGAAGGTGTTTTGCTGAGAACAGACACATAATGTTTTTCTGGAAGCTACCTGGAAAAAGGTTATGTGATGTTTTCCTAGAGTGGACACTTGAAAGAACAGATGATGATTGGAAAGGGTATAAATATAACTCAACAGACAGTGGACAATACTGTGTGGTATTGGTTCACCTTGCCACTCTTTGCTGGTCTTCATTGGGCTTTGCTGATGCTGATCTTCACGGATGATGCTGTATGGAATTGCTTTTCCTTGCCACTCTTTGCTGGTCATTCTTTGTCATTACTTCATAGAAATAAACACACCAAAGAACTCGTGGTGGTATTCCAATGGCTTCTTACCACTTCCACATACTCAGGCTGACTGGAAGAGCCTGATTCATAAGTGATGTTTGCAAGTGGATCGAGCTACTGTTGCTGATTCAGCTGAACTGCTGATATTCTGACAACAGACATTAGATTCACTTCAAAGAACTATTTCTAAACAGGTCCACATTTTCCTTTGCCCTGTTAATCTTTCCTTTCCACTACTTCTGGTGTGTGATGGGCTAGAAGGGAGGTTAAAGCATTTACGTATCCTTATTAAACAAGGTTTTGAAAAACATAAGTCTACAAGTTCCCACCACTAGATGAGAACCTTCTGGCAACTGATTCTCCCTAGAAAGGGAGAATTATTGAATTCTCAAGTATGGAGCCCCTGAGAGGCTACCCATGCTCTAATAGGTGGCTTAACACCTACTAGATGCCAACACTGGCATCACAAACTGGACTTAGCAAGGTTCAAAAGGAATACATGAAATGTAGGGGAACAGTGGTGAACGGAGAAAGGGATGAATTAGAAGGGAAGGAATGATGAGTGATCCTCATCAAAATACATTATATACATTATGAAATTCTCAAACAATTGACTTAAGTACCTGAGGACCATAGAGAGCCATACACCTCACTCAGGTAGCATCACCCATCCCACAGGCCTCAGTCACCCAAGGAGGTAACTCATGATGCCACATGTCGTCTCCCATAGGTTTCTGAGGATTTACCTCAAGATCCTGCTAATTCCAGGAAGAGTTTGTTACTATGTGCAAGGACTACTTTTGATACCTCAAGTTTAACACCAAAACTTTTTTGGTTTGTTTTTTTTAAGAAAACAAAATATAATAAGGCGAAACAAAATGCAAATACATCAACAATGGACAGGCCAAACCAGTAGAAGGAAAGAAAACAGGCCAAGATGAAATATAGGAATCAGAAACCCACTCATTCACAGACTTGAGAGTCTCATAAAAACATTAAGGTGGAAGCTTTAATCTGTATGCAGAGGACCTGGTAGAAAGACCCATTGTTACTGCCTCAATCTCTGAATTCACATGAGCTTTGTCCTCCTGCTGTCTTGCATATTCTCTGGCTTTTACACTCTTTCTGTCTCCACTTCTATTGCGTTCCTGGAGCTCTGATGGGAGGGATTTGGTAAAGACATCCCATTTAGGGCTAAGTGATCCAAGGTGTTTTGCTCATTCTCTGTGTAATGTTTGTATTTTTCTCACCTGCTGCAGGAGGAAACTTCTCTGATGATAGAAGAATAAGGCACTGATCTTATTGTGATTATGATAAGGTATAGTATATGGTTAGAAGTCACTTTTTCATTGCTTTTTAAAAGACCAGTAGTATTTGGTTTAACTCTGGGTTTCTGGGCTAATTTTTTGTTCTATACCCAAGCAGTATAGGGTATGGGTCCCATCT
The DNA here is from genome assembly GCF_011762505.2 of Arvicanthis niloticus. NCBI lineage: Eukaryota > Metazoa > Chordata > Mammalia > Rodentia > Muridae > Arvicanthis > Arvicanthis niloticus. The sequence continues at coordinate 120,476,025 of NC_047658.1, read as the reverse complement.
CATGGAGTGGGACTTAAGTCAAATCAGATATTGTTGTTTACTCTCACAAGTATTGAAAAAGGCTTTCCTCCGGAAAAATCTGTTAGTTTTCTTTTAGCTACTGTTCTATTGCTGTAAGGAAGCACCATGACCAAGACAATGTACAAAAGAAAGCATTTAATTGAGGCTTTCTTAACAGTTGTAGAGTGTTATTCCATTATTATCATAGTAGGGGTGTGGTATTTGTGGGAGTCTACTGTTAATTTGCTGTTTATATATAAATAAGCAGTGATGAGCATATGGCTCATGCCTTTAATCTCAGCACTGGAGACAAAAGCAAACTGATCTTTGTGAGTTCAAGACCAAGATGGTTTACAAAGTGCAGCCCTGTTCAAACAAACAAACAAATTGATATATATTGAAACTGTCTGTTAAGAACTTAAGTTTAATATCCTTAGTACAACTCTCAGCCTTGGTCAAAAAATCTTCTTGTCAGTGGGACATGGTCAAGACAGAAATTCATGAAAGGTCAAGGTGCTGAGAATAAGTGACTTTTGAGTACTCAAGTTCAAATGGACCATCTATATGACCGTATCTGTCCCCCAAGGGTAAGCTAATAACAGACAAGGAGGAGAGAGAACATAACAGCATGAGGGTGGGGTGAATGCTATGCTATTTTATCTTCAGGAATGCCATGGCTATTGAACTCCTGAATTCACAGACACTTTGTTTACCAGCACAAGACCTGCAGGAGACAGAGCTCTTCAGTGGTCCTTTCAACTCTAGCAGAGGAATGATTGGAACTTAACGATTCCCCAAAGAGTGGCAGTCACATTGCTTTATTTCTTCATTTTTTTTCATGTTCCTGTTGTAAGCTGCCCAAGACCCAGTAACTGATGTCACAATCATCCACATGCAAGAATCCCACTTAAATTCAGTGGGTTATTTTTAAATGATATGAAAATAGCAGCAAGAGGTGTTGGGAAGAGGTATTCCAGAAGAAAAGAGATTTGAATATGATCAAGGCTATATATATATATATATATATATATATATATATATATATATATAAAATTTCAAAGAATAAATTTGATGTTACATTTTTTTAAAAATGTAGGGGTTTTTTTTGCCTAAAGCATGTATAATTACATTTCTTCATAATTGGTGGTTTGCCAAAGAATGATGTATAAGTACTTGTGATGATTATATTTTTTAAAGTTTTATCTTATTAATGTTTTAAATTACTATTTAAACTATTTATTATTTTCATTCTCTGTGTGAGCATGTGCGTGTGCATGTTAACTGTACATTTGTCACAATCTAGAATCATGTAGGAAGAGAGCCTGAAAGAAGGATTGCCTAGATCTAGATAGCCTCTGGGAATGCCTTGGGAAACTGTCTTGCTTCTCCTAAGTGAGGTGGAATGGAATACCTACCAAGACTGTAGACAACAACATTGCATCATTAGTTCTTTGCATGTGGTGAAGAAAGTAGGAAGCCAGCAAGCAGATAAGCATGCATTTAATCTCTAGGTGCTCCTGTATGTGGATATGATGTGACTATCTGCTTGCATGCCTGTGTCAAATTCCCTTCAAGGATGTAACTAGGCAGGAACCTTAAACCAAATAAACCTTTCCCTCTCTGTTTTCTTTTTTTTGTTTGTTTGTGTTTTGTTTTGTTTTTGCTGGGATCTTCTATTCCAAGAACAGAAACTAAATTCAAAGACAAATTGACACTGAGAAAAATGGGAACATTCCTGTGTTAAGACCGACCTTGATTTTTAGGCAGAGGAATTAGAGACTTTGCAACTTTGGATTGGAAAAAATCATTGAATGGTATTGAAAGAGCTTAATGTGCCATTTTAATGAAAGCATGGAAGACAGTAATACTGAAAAAAATATGGACAGTGGAAATCCTGTTCATGAGGTCTCGGGGTGACAAGGACTTTACTAGAAACTGAGTTGGGGCTATTTATGAGATGTGTGTACTGATCAGACTGTGGCTGAAGAATCTATTGTGGTTAATAAGAAATCTGTACCATCAAAGTGAAATTTGTGCTTCAAAGGGACAACAAAAATATTTCAACATGATCAGAATGTAGAAACTCATACAATTGTGGTCCAAATAGGCCAGGCTACACATAGTGCTTAAAGCAAAACTTGGAAGTAAAGAGTTGTCTGCATGGTACTGGTACTACAAGAATAAAGCAATTGTGGAAAAAACAAAAACCATAGGCCAGGTATAGGACCAGGGTGTGGTGGGACCAGGAAGGTCAGGCCTTTATTCCCACCAATAAATAAAACCAGTTCTCTGAAGCTGCTCCTAGGTGTGTGTTCTTTGCCTGTAAACTGACCAAAGACCAAGATTCTCACTGCATCCACCCATGTACAGCTAAATTTCTCTCCTTCCAGTCCAGTCCAGTTTGCACTGAGCCTGGCTACCCTGAGGGGGAAAAGCCAACACTGGCCAGCAACCTGTAACTGTGCTACAGGTCTGGACACCCTGTGGAGAGAAATTAGAAAACACAGGCAAGAGTGAAGCCTCAGTTGCAGTGGAGACCCCAAGATACTGAGATTCCAAAACCACTGAACATCCTGAACATTGCCCAAAGAGAGCTGTAGGTGTGGAATAGAGCCAGTCTTAGATAGAAACTGTGAGTAAGAATAGAGCTAAGCAGGTTGGCCTGCCAAAATCCTTAGGAGCACAGAAGATCACAAGCTGCAGATACTCAGAAATGAAATGAATGGTTTTGATATTTATAGTGTTGGATTTGGGGTTGATTTAAGTATGATTGTTCACTTACTATACCCTAGTTCTTACTTTGGGGAATAAAAATGTTTAGAAGGTAACTTTTTTTTACAAGCCCATAGTTAAGAGACTTTGGGTTTCTTAACTAAGACAAGAGAAAGAAATTAAAGTGATACATATAGAAAAGAAAAATATCAAAGTATCCCTCTTTGTACAGGAATATATCCTTTACATACAAACTCCAAAACACCACCAAAATACCTGATAAACACTTTCAGCAAAATAACAGGATATAAAATTAGTCAACAAATGTCTGGTCAATTATCATTTAGTCAGGGAAGACATTAAAGATTTCTTAGAATTCAGTGAAAATGAAAGCACAACATACCGAAACATATAGAGCACATTTAAAGCAGTACAAAGAAAAACACTTTATAGCACTAAGTGCCCTCATAAAGAAATTAGAAAATTCACATATCAGCTATTTAAAGGCATGTCTGAAAACTTTAGAAAGAAAAAAGAAACAAGCAAACAGAAATGAGTGGAGGGCAAGAAATAATCAAACATAGGGCTGAAATAAATCAGTTAGAAAGAAAGAAAACAATAAAAAAAAATCAACAAAGCAAAGAGGTGGTTCTTTCAAAAAATCAATAAGACAGACAAACCCTTAACCAAACTAACCAAAAGAGACAATGACAGTATCCAAATAAACAAAATCTGCCCGGGGGGGGGGGGGGGGGGGCACACCACCCCACCGGCGTGGGTGAAGGGGGAGAGAGGCAGCTTCTTCTTTCTTCACCTCCTCTGTCTGGTTCTTCTTGAGGCAGCCCTTATGTTACTGTAGCTGACCTGCAGTTAGCAATCCTGTGGCCAGAAACTGGCATTTGCACCCCAGCCCTAAGTCCAGCAAGGGGTTAAGTAAATAGCCTTGTGCTATCCTAAAAACTTCTGAGTGTAAAACACTGCAGGCTAGGGTAATTAACACCTGTAGTCTAACAGCAGAGGATTGTGCAATGTGGCCTTTGTTCTATCTCAGCAGGAAGAAAAGACACTTTAAAAAGTTATTATATAGAGTTTATTACTAAGTGTCAAAAGTTTCCTATGAAAACTATCTGAGGGGGAACATGGAAAGGTCCTGAGTGGGGAAGAAGAAAAGATTCTAACAAAGTAAAAATTCTAAGGGAGAAAAATTCTAAGCAGGGGGTAAAGGAAAAGACAAAGGGCTCCTAACTAACTAACTAACTGTCTGACTCACTCTCTCACTCACTTACACACTGACTAACTGACTAACTGACTAACTAACTTTTTTCTTTGTCTTCAGTATTTATACACCATTCAGAGTACATGTTCACATGTTACAAAGTTCATCACAAGTTCACACCAAAAATCAGATCATAAATTGAAATAGAAGTTTACAACACAGAATGTTTACATGAATATCCATTAGGAGTAATTATCTAGCTAGACATTCATCACCTATCTAGTTCCACAGGTTCGCAGAAAGTTTGAAACTATAACTTAAGAAATTAGTGAAGTTTTGTATAGATAAATCCAGGCAATATTTTCTCTTCTGTCCTGGTACCTATAATAAATCGTGGATTCCCTTTAGTGACCTAGGTTAACTGTTTTACAACTTCTTGGAATGTGCTCTGAGCAGGAGAAGGTCTGGTTACTATCTATCTCAGGGCAATTAGGGAGACTGGCAGAGTTCTCTTTGCAGTTTCAACTATGCCTGAGGGACTTAATAGCAGTCCCAATATAAAAGAGCTTAGTAATCATTGATATAATTTTAGGAATTCTTATAGGATCATCATTAAGAATTAAGAAGTCATCTATTTGCCTATATATTATCACTACAAGACAGTACATCTTCGTGGATCTGCAGAGATCTGCTACAAAGGGGTGTGATATTGCTTAGTGATAGTTGCATGTGTCTAATAATAATAATGAGAAAAGCATATTAATAGCAGGAATCTTTCCTAAAATCACGTCCACCACAGCCTTGCTACTGGGGCACACACATCGCAGATTATATAATAATTCGAGGCAAGCATTTCAGGATGATCATCTGCTTATTATTAGCTTGTCCCATTATGGCTCCTGACAAAATCAGAAATGAACAGGGAGACATAACAATAGAAAGTAAGGAAATACAAAGAGTCATTAGGTGTTACTTTAAAAGCCTATACTCAACAAAAACTGAAAATCTAAATGAAATGGATGACTTTATAGATAGACACACTTGCAAAAGTTAAATCAAGATCAAGTAAACTATTTAAACAGTCCTATAAACCCACCTAAAGAAATAAAAGCAGTTATCAAAAGTCTCACAACAAAAAAACAAAACAAAACAAAAGAACCAAAGGCTTATGGTTTTAGTGCAGAATTCTACCAGACTTTCAAAGAAGAGCTAATACCAATACTCCTCAAACTATTCCATGAAATATCAACACAGAAGGAACACTACCTAATTCATTCTGTGAGATCATAGTTACCCTAATACCTAAACCACACACAGACCCCAAAAAGAAAAAGAACCAACTCTGCTTATGAATACTAATACAAAAATAATAAATTTCTCTTAAAATTAATCAAAGAACACATCAAGAACATCACTCACTATGATCAAGTAGGCTTTATTTTAGAGATGCAGGAATGATTCAGTATACAAAAATCCATCAACATAATTTACTATATTTGAAAAAAGCTGAATTTACTATATTACTAAACAAAATGAAAGAAAAACTTACATGGTTATCTCATTAGATGCTGAAAAAGCATTTGGCAAAATTCAACACCACTTTATGTTAAAAGTATTGAAGACATCATGGATATGAGGCAAATAACTGAACATGATCAAAACAATATATGACAAGCCAGTAGCCAACATCAAACTAAATAGAGAGAAACCTAAAGCAATTCCACTAAAATCAGATATAAGACAAGTCAGCCCACTATATCTATTTAATATAATACTTGAAGTTCTAGCCAGAGCAATAAGATGACTAAAGGAGATCAAGGGGATACAAACTGGAAAGGAAGAAGTCAAAGTATTGCTATTTGCCAATAAGATGATACTATACATAAGCAACCCCAAAAATTCTACCAGAGAACTTCTGTAGCTGATAAACACCTTCAAAAAATTAACTCAAACAAATCAGTAGCCCTGCTTTATGAAATGATAAATGAACTAAGAAAGAAACTAGGAAAACAACATCCTTTAAAATAGCCCAAAAATATAAAATATCTTGATGTAACTTAACCACGAAAGTGAAAGATCTTTTTGACAAGAGCATCGAGTCTTTGAGGAAGGAAAATGAAGAAGATATCAGAAGGTGGAAAGATCTCCCATGCTCATGGATAGGTAGGATTGACATAGGAAAAATGGCTAGCATACCAAAAGCAATCTACAGATTCAATACAACTGGCATCAAAATTTCTACATAATTTTTATAGTCTTTGAAAGAGCAATTCTCAACTTCATATGAAAAAACAAACAAAGAAAAAAAAAACAGGATATCCAAAATAATCCTGCATAATTAAAGAACTTCAGAAAGAATTGTCATCCCTGATCTCAAGATGTACAGAAAAATAGTGATTAAAAACTACAAGTTATTGGTACAGAAATCAACACATTCATGAATGGAATCAAATCAAAGACCCAAAAAATAAACCCACCTACCTATGGAGACTTGATTTTGACAAAGAAGCCAAAAGCATCCAATGGAAAAACAAAAGCGTCTTCAACAAATGGTACTGGTCTAACTGGATATCTGCATGTAGGAGAATGCTAACAAATCTATATCTATTACTCTGTGCAAAACTGAAGTCCAAGTACATCAATGACCTCAATGACATAAAACCAGATAACACTAAATCCCATAGAAGAAAGAATGGGAAACAGCCTTGAAAACATTGGTACAGAAGACAACTACCTGAACAGAACATCAATGACCCAGGCTCTAAGATCAACAATTGATAAATGGGACCTCATGAAACTGAAAAACTTCTATAAGCCAAAAAACACTGTAAACAGGACAAAAGAGAAAGCTGTAGATTGGGAAAGGATCTTCACCAACTCTATCTGACAGAGGGCTAATATCCAAAACTGATAAAGAACTCAAGGTAGATACTGTGAGACAGTGGACCATGACAAGAAACTTGATACAATTGAGTGAGTTCCTGGCACCCGGGCACCCACCTGAGATGGTGCCAGACTTTTGGCCTGGAACGCATGCCATATATCCTGATAAGGAAACATGACCTGTGGTCACGTAGCCCCAAGATAGAGTTCTCCATGCTAATGAGGTATCTAGAGGCCCTGTAGGGTTGAGCCAATAAGCTTCCCTTCTCAGACATTCCATCCTGAAGAAAGTATTTAATCTCTGGCCCACCCTGAGGGGTTAGTATGTATCCATTTTCCATGACAGTCAATAAACGGTATTGATAAACATGGACTATCTCTTCCATTATAACTGCTGAGGGGAGCACGGAGAAGGCCTTCATTTAGAGAGCTTGAGCCTCTCTGTGTTACCACAACTGCTGCCAAGCTAAAGACAATCATTGATGAGCTAAGCCAAAAATTCTCCATTTCCCCTGGCCTTAGGCTAGTTGCTTAGCTCACAGACCTCTGACATTGTTCCCAACCTTTAGAGACTCAGCTGTGCCTGCATGTCCAGGAGTTTAGGAGCACCATGCCCAGCCTTACTGCTGGCCCATAGACCCTAATCCTTTGTTCCCAACTCCTCTGTGCAGCACCCCAGCAGTGACTGAATGTCCAGAAGTCAGGGAACCCCAGCTTTGGCCTTCCACATCTTAGACTGAGTCTTCCTGCCCCCTGAGCAGTGTCTTGTGCCCTCCCCTGGCCTTAAGCAGGCTGGAAAGACCTTGTTTAGCATAGTAGACCTTACTACGATAGGACCTAGATGGAGTTATTCACCCTGGCTGCACATACAATTTTGTATAGGAACTTAGAATAGACTGCCCACTGAGCTTGGCTTGCATCATAATCCAGCTGAAATGAAGGATGTGTTCTGTAGGGCTCCCGTGTGAAAACCATATCCCAAGACATCCTAGAGAGGCCACCAACCTCAGAGCAGGGGACAGCATACCCAAAGACATCCTAGACAAGCCACAGAACTCAGAGCAGCAGACACCATATCCTGAGACATTCTGGAGGAGACACTGCACTCAGAGAAGCTGGAGCTCAGAATCACAGGATCACAAAGACATCTGGACCCTGAGGAGTTCTGACACAAGCAGGATAATTGAAAGGATAGTCTCCAGTCAGAACCAGTGAGCACGGGTAGCACTAGAGTTAACCAAATGATGAAAGGCAAGCAAGAATGTAAACAACAGAAACCAAAGTAACTTGGCATCACCAGAACCCAGTTCTCCCACCATAGCAAGCCCTGAACACCACATCACACCAAAATTTTTAAAATTTTAAAAAGCAGGATACAGAATTAAAACAACTTCTCATGATGATGTTAGAGGACTTTAAGAAAGTCATAAATAACACTCTGAAAGAATTTGAGGAGAACACAGGTAAAGAGGTAGAAACCGTTAAAGAGGAAACAAAACAATCCCTTAAAGAATTGCAAGAAAACACGACCAAACAGGTGAAGGAATTAAACAAAACCGTTCAGGATCTAAAAATTGAAGTAGAAACAATAAAGAAATCTCAAAGGGAAACTACTCTGGAGATAGAAAACCTAAGAAAAAGACCAAGGGTCATAGATGCAAGCATTACCAACAGAATACAAAACATAGAAGAGAGAATCTCATGTGCAGAAGATACCATGGAAAACATTGACACAACTGTCAAAGAAAATGTAAAATTGCAAAAACACTCCTAACCCAAAACATCCAGGAAATCCAGGACACAATGAGAAGGCCAAACCTAAGGATAATAGGTACAAATGAGGGTGAAGACTCCCAACTTAAAGGGCAGGTAAATATCTTCAACAAAATTATAAAGGAAAACTTCCCTAACCTAAAGAAAGAGATGTCCTTAAATATACAAGAAGCCTATAGGACCCCAAATAGACTAGACCAGAAAAGAAATACCTCCAGTCATATAATAATCAAAACATCAAATATACAAAACAAAGAAAAATACTAAAAGCAGTAACAGAAAAATGTAAAACATATAAAGGCAGGCCTATTAGAATTACATCAGACTTCTCACCAGAGACTATAAAAGCCAGAAGATCCTGGACTGATATTATACAGACCCTAAGAGATCACAAATGCCAGCCCAGACTACTATACCCAGAAAAACTCTCAATCAATATTGATGAAGAAACCAAGATATTCCATGACAAAACCAAATTTACAAAATACCTTCCCACAAATCCAGCACTTCAAAGGATAATTGATGGAAAACTCCAACACAAGGAGGGAAATTACAATGTAGAAAAAACAAGAAAGTAGTCTTCCAACAACCCCAAAGGAAGATAGCTATACAAACATAATTCCAACTCCAATAACAAACAGGACAGGAAGTAACAGTCATTTTTCCTTAATATCTCTTAATATCAATGGACTCAATTCTCCTATAAAAAGACATAGACTACTAGACTGGATACATAAACAAAACCCAGAATTTTGCTGCATACAGGAAACACACCTCTGTGACAAAGAGAGACATTACCTCCGAGTAAAAGGTTGGAAAACAGTCTTCCAAGCAAATGGTCCCAAGAAACAAGCTGAAGTAGCAATTCTAATATCAAATAAAATTGATTTTCAACCAAATGTAATCAAAAAAGATAAGGAAGGACACTTTATACTCATCAAATAAAAAAATATACCAAGATGAACTCTCAATTCTGAACATCTATGCTCCAAATGCAAGGGCACCCACATGCATAAAAGAAACTTTACTAAAGCTCAAGGCATACATTACACCTCACACAATAATAGTGGGGGACTTCAACACCCCACTCTCAGCAATGAATAAATCATGGAAACAGAACCTAAACCGAGACACAATGAAACTAACAAGTTATGGACCGAATGGATTTAACTGATATATATAGAACATTTCACCCTAAAACCAAAGAATGTAACTTTTTCTCAGCACCTCATGGTACCTTCTCCAAAATAGATCATATAATTGGTCACAAAACAGGCCTCAACAGATACAAAAGATTGAAATAATCCCTTGCACCCTATCAGACCACAATGTAGTAAGGCTGGTCTTTAACAATGACAAAAACAATGAAAAGCCCACATACACATGGAAACCGAACAATGCTCTACTCAAGGATGACTGGGTCAAGGAAGAAATAAAGAAAGAAATTAAAGACTTTTTAGAATTTAGTGAAAAGAAGGACACATCATACCAAAAGTTGTGGGACTCCATGAAAGCAGTACTAAGAGGAAAATTCATAGCTCTAAGTACCTACAAAAAGAAACTGGAAAGAGCATACACTAACAACTTGATGTCACACCTGAAAGCATTAGAACAAATAGAAGCAAATATACCCAAGAGGAGTAGACGGCAGGAAATAATCAAACTCAGAGCTGAAATCAACCAAGTAGGAACAGAAAGAACTATACAAAATTTCAACAAAACCAGGAGCTGGTTCTTTGAGAAAATCAACAAGGTAGACAAACCCTTAGCCAGACTAACCAAGGGGCGCAGAGACAGTACTCAAATTAATAAAACCAGAACTGAAAAGGGAGATATAACAACAGAAACTGAGGAAATTTAAAAAAATCGTCAGATCCTACTACAAAGGCCTATACTCAACAAAATTGGAAAATCTGGATGAAATGGACAATTTTCTAGATAGATACCAGGTACCAAAGTTAAACAAGGAGCAGATAAACCATCTAAACAGTCGCATAACCGCTAAAGAAATAGAAGCAGTCATTAAAAATCTCCCCACCAAAAAAAGTCCGAGGCCAGATGGTTTTAGAACAGAATTCTATCAGACCTTCAAGGAAGACCTAATACCAATCCTCTTCAAGCTATTTCATCGAATAGAAACAGAAGGAACACTACCCAATACATTCTATGAAGCTACCATTACGCTCATACCTAAACCACAGAAAGACCCAACAAAGAAAGAGAACTACAGACCAATCTCTCTTATGAATATCGATGCAAAAATACTCAATAAAATTCTCACAAACTGAATCCAACAACACATCAAAGCAATCATCCATCATGATCAAGTAGGCTTTATCCCAGGAATGCAGGGATGGTTCAATATTCAGAAATCCATCAATGTAATCCACTATATAAATAAACTCAAAGAAAAAAAACCACATGATCATCTCACTAGACGTTGAGAAAGTATTTGACAAAATTCAACATCCCTTCATGTTAAAAGTCTTGGAAAGATCAGGAATTCAAGGCCCATACCTAAACATAGTAAAAGCAATATACAGCAAGCCAGTAGCCAACATCAAACTAAATGGAGAGAAACTTGAAGCAATCCCACTAAGATCAGGAACTAGACAAGGCTGCCCACTCTCACCTTACCTATTTAATATAGTACTGGAAGTCCTAGCTAGAGCAATTAGACAACAAAAGGAAGTCAAGGGGATACAAATAGGAAAGGAAGAAGTCAAAATTTCACTATTTGCAGATGATATGATAGTATACTTAAGTGAACCTAAAACTTCCACCAGAGAACTCCTAAACCTGATAAACAACTTTAGCAATGTGGCTGGATATAAAATCAACTCAAACAAATCAGTAGTCTTCCTCTACTCAAAGGATAAACAGGCTGAAAAAAAAGTTAGGGAAATGACACCATTCACAATAGCCACAAATAAAATAAAATATCTTGGAGTGAATCTAACCAAGCAAGTGAAAGATCTATATGACGAGAACTTCAAGTCTCTGAAGAAAGAGATCGAAGAAGATCTCAGAAGATGGAAAGACCTCCCATGCTCCTGGATTGGCAGGATTAACTTAGTAAAAATGGCCATCCTGCCAATAGCAATCTACAGATTCAATGCAATCCCTTCAAAATTCCAAATCAATTCTTCATAGAGAGAGAAAGAGCAATTTACAAATTCATTTGGAATAACCAGGATATAAACCCAGGATAATGAGAACTATTCTCAACCATAAAAGAACTTCTGGGTGAATCGCCATCCCTGACCTCAAACCTCTGTAGTACTGCTCTGTACTACAGAGCAGTAGTGACAAAAACTGCAATGGTATTGGTACAGAGACAGGCAGGAAGATCAGTGAAATAGAATTAAAGATCCAGAAATGAACCCACACACCTATGGTCATTTGATCTTTGACAAAGGAGCTAAAACCATCCAGTGGAAAAAGGTCAGCATTTTCAACAAATGGTGCTGGCTCAACTGGAGGTCAGCATGTAGAAGAATGCAAATTAATCCATTCTTATCCCCTTGTACAAAGCTCAAGTCCAAGTGAATAAAGGACCTTCACATAAAACCAGATACACTGAAACTAATAGAAGAGAAGGTGGGGAAGGCCCTCGAATACCTCGGCACAGGGGAAATGTTCCTGAACAGAACATCAGTGGCTTATGCTCTAAGAGCAAGAATTGACAAATGGGACCTCATCAAATTGCAAAGCTTCTGGAAGGCAAAGGACACTGTCAATAAGACAAAACGGCAACCAACAGATTGGGAAAAGATCATTACCAATTTTACATTCAATAGAGAGCTAATATTGAATATATATAAAGAACTCAAGAAATTAGACTCCAGACAACCAAATAACCCCATTAAAATGGGATACAGAGCTAAACAAAGAATTCTCAACAGAGGAAACTCGAATGGCCAGGAAGCCTCTTAAGAAATGCTCAACATCCTTAATCATCAGGGAAATGCAAATCAAAACAACCCTGAGATACCACCTCACACCAGTCAGAATGGCTAAGATCAAAAACTCAGGTGATAGTAGATGCTGGAGAGAATATGGAGAAAGAGGAACACTCCTCCATTGTTGGCGGGGTTGCAACTGGTACAACCACTCTAGAAATCAGTCTGGCGGTTCCTCAGAAACATGGACATAGTATTACCTGAGGATTCAGCTATACTACTCCTGAGCATATACCCAGAAAATGCTCCAACATATAACAAGGACATATGCTTCACTATGTTCATAGCAGCCTTATTTATAATAGCCAGAAGCTGGAAAGAACGAAGATGTCCCTCAACAGAGGAATGGATACAAAAAATGTGACCAATCTAGAGGCTGGATGGGTCAGATATCTAGGATATAACCAAACAAACTAGAAAATGTCAGTGAAATGATTCTTAATGATGTCCTGCTACACTCATAGTTTTTTGTCTAACTCAATTGTCATCAGAGAGGTACATCCAGCAACTGATGGAATCAGATGCAGAAACCCACAGCCAAACATGAGGCAGAGTTTGGGGAATGCTGCCAAAGGGGAAAAGGAGAGTTGTAGGAGTCAGAGGGCTCAAGGAAACCACAAGAAAATGGACAGAATCAATAAACCTGGACTCATAGAGACTCACTAAGACTAAACACACAATCAGGGAGCCTGTATGGTTCTAACTTAGGCTCTCTGCATACATGTTACAGTTGTGTAGCATGGTGTTTTGTGGGGCTCCTCACCGAGGGAGCAGGGGCTGTTTCTAGTGTTTTTACCTGCTTTTGGCACCCTTGTCCTCCTAACGGGTTGCCTTATCTAGCCGTAATATGAAGGGAGATGCCTGAACTTATTGCAACTTGATATGCCGTGTTTGGTTGATATCCCTTAGAGCATGCACTTTAGAAGGGAAACAGAGGAGGAGTGGATGGGAAGGGAGGTGGTGGGAGTGTTTGGAGGAGGTAAGGAGCAGAGAGAGGATGGGAAGGAAAATTGCTGTAGGGATGTTATGTATCAGAGATTAATAAATTAATTTTTTAAAAGATAACATGGAAACATAATATCACAGTTACCAAAACTTTCTGTCAAATCTAAGAAGCATGCTAAACCAGTGGCCACTGTTGTTTACACATCATGGTCCTGTTTTAAGACCAGAAACATAGAACCACAAACTTAGGTCTGACTTGAGATTACTGACCAGAAATGACAACTCAATTTGCATAATTATGTATAGCCTCTCCTGGTTCTTTGAGCTCCTTAAATGTTGCAGGAATTTTCTTTAGAACATATAAATAATACACAATGACCCAAATAGAGAAGAGACTAACAGACTAAAGAAATAATTCCACCCAAGTCCAGCTTTGTGAACCAATGACTTTATTAAAGTTACTTACCAAAGCATGAATAACTCTTCATCAACAGTGTAAACAATAATTCGCCCTCTCCAGAATATTTGTGTAACAAGCAACTGCCTTCCTAGGGACTTGCAGCTACTAGTCAAACATGAACATTCAATAAATGCTAAGAAAAAAATAAATGAACAAACAAAAGCAAAAATAATCATATGTACTATTACATGAAAGTGTGGGAAAAGATTTGTGACTATCATCTCAGATAAGGGTCTTATGATTCCCCATTTTGAGAAGGGAGTTTGTCTACCTGGGTTTGTTTGTGCCTTTGTTTCTTTGTTTCCATCACAGTCTCACAAGGTAGCCCAAGTTGTTCTGAACCCCATGGAAATCTTCCAGCCTTATTGATGCTGGAATTAGAGGTGTAAACCACTACTCTTGGATCTGGAGATAATATTAACATTCTATAATTTCCATTGCAGTGGTCACACTTATACTGTACTATCATAAACATTTCATTCCCAAGCTTGTGAACTAGGTATTGTGTAAGGAAATCAATCCTGTTTCATGATAGTGAAGGTCATGTGTACCTAGAGAAAACAGTTCCACTGCAATACTCAGAAATACCAGCTTGAGATTTAAGTTATTCAACTACCACCACTACATGACTCACTGAAGGCCACACAATACTAAAATGCAAGATACTGAACATGCATAGACAATAAGAAAGAATATTTTGGTCTGTCATGTGTTGGTATCTTAGCAATGTTTAATGTCCAATGACTACATTACAATAAATTTACGTAAGTCTTGTTTAGGTCAAATTTAAACAGATTCCAGAAATATCAAAATATATTGCATGAAGTGTTCAGGTTGGCTCTAACAACCCAGGAAAAACTTTTTGGTTGAAATCTAGACAAGTAAGAGAAATAAGGCCTCACCATCTTATATATGGCTATTGACCCATAAGATAAGAAACCATACCATCAGAACACTAAGGAAATGGCAATGAAAAAAACCACGCCTTGCTTATCATTTTTCTTCACGATTCAAGCTTCCACTTTGTGTTTGGCTTAAAAGCTATTAAGTGACTGGTAGTGATTTACTTGGACAAAATCAACCTGTTTCTGGTTAGTCCTCCTAAAAGGCACAAGAAAGCCAATGTGTGGCTTTGTTTCTTTCAAACAGGAAGTTTCCTTATGATCATTCTCACCTGCTCAGGATCACAGAATAATCAATGGTGATGGCCCAGGCTTTATTACACTACATCAAAATACTGATGATACAGTGTTTGAAGACTTAGGGATGAGAATCAATCAGGAATCTTCTGTAGAGGCTTAGACTAGTAATTTAACAGGTTCAGCCTTCCACAACTTTCCCAACTTGATTTTTCTCAAATACCTATAGATAGAATAATTAATGAGATGGCCATTTTGTAACATGAAAATTATGACCATATTCTTCTTAAAACTGACATGTTTCTATGACATCAAATCAATTGTTGGTTCATGTTGGCATACAGTCTGTTTAAAAGACACATTTATCTGAAGTTCCATGAACTTTGTAGTGGTCTATTCATGTGTACATGAGTGTAGGATAGCAGTAAATCTGACATGGCATTTTGTTGAAATAATCTTATCTGCAGCCTTAGCTGCAGATTTTCTTTTTCTGCAACCTCTTCATGGCATCTTTGATTTCTTTGTTCCTCAGACTGTATATCAAAGGGTTCAACATAGGAATCACCACAGTGTAGAAGACAGATGTAAATCTGTCAAAGCTGGAGGAGCCACCAGAGCTGGATCGCAAATAGACAAAAATGCCAGTACTATAGAAGAGGGAAACAGCTGTCAAGTGAGAAGCACAGGTGTTGAAGGCCTTGGACCTGCCTTTAGCTGAAGTGATCTTTAAGATGGACAGGACGATAAAACCATAAGACAGCATGGTAGCTAAGGCATTTGCTATTCCAAAACACATTGTTAGTATAGCAAGAAGGACCTGTATAAAAAAAGCATCACTACAGGATAGATTTAACAGCTGAGATATGTCACAGAAGAAATGTTTAATGACATTAGGTCCACAGAAATGGAGCTGCAGCAAGGCACATATCTGAGATACAGAACCTGTGAGTCCTGCTGTATAGCTTCCCATCACCATCTGAGCACATAGTGTGGGTGACATGATTGATGAGTAGAGAAGAGGATTACAAATGGCAGCATACCTGTCATAGGCCATGGCTGTCATGAGGCAACATTCAGTCAGCCCCATAGTGGAAAGGATAAAGTATTGAACTATGCAGCCCACAAAGCTGATAGTTTGCTCTTCCTGGAAGAAGTTGGAAAGCATCTTGGGGGCTGTGGAAGTAACGAAACAGAGGTCTATAAAGGAGAGATTACTGAGGAAGAAATACATGGGTGTGTGAAGGTGGGAATCCATTCTTATTAAAGCAATAAGGGACAAGTTCCAGGTCACAGTCATAATGTAGATCATCAAGAATATGACAAAAAGCAGTACTGTGATTTGGGGAAAATCTGAGAATCCCAGGAGGATGAACTGGGTGATCTTGGTAATATTTCTTCCCCCAATCATCTCTTCAGTGCTCATGCTCCTAAAATCATAAAGGAAATGAGACAATGCATTGCTGACCCCAGAGACATTGGATCGTTATTTTAATGATAGATAATTATGAATATTTTAAACTTTAATGACAACTTCTTAAAACAATATCTAAGAAATAAGTCATCACACACACATGTAAACATTTACAAACACAAACAAGTACACACACAAAACCAAATACACACACTCACAAGTCTGCATCACACTGTCACATTTGTAATTCATAACATTTGTGGAGTAATCGATGTCTTCACCTTGCTGACAATGAAACACAATAGCTCCAGGCATCTGTAGATTCAGAACCAGAATCCACGCAGTTCAAAATACCAAGGGACATTGAAATCAACTGGAAAAAAAGTATTCTTTGACTTTGCTTGACCATATGAACAGAGGGATCCAGGAACAGACATAAACTGAAGCACCTTGACACGGAAAAGGCTCAAAGATTTATTTATGTATATGAGTACACAATAGTGGTCTTCAGACACACCATAAGAGGGCATCGGATTTCATTAGAGATGCTTATGAGCCACCATGTGGTTACTTGGAATTGAACTCAGGACCTCTGGAAGAGCAGTCAGTGCTCTTAACTACTTAGCCATCCAGCAGGGCTGTCCTCTGAGAGACTGTACCAGCAGCTGACTGAGACAAATGTAGATGCTTAAGCCAACCATTGGACTCAGGTTGGGGACCCCTATTGAACTGTTAGGGGAATGATTAAGGGAGCTGAAGGGGATGCCAACCACATAGGAGAACAACAGTATCAACTAACCAGAACCCCTGAGAAATACAGGAGGCTAAGCCACCAATTAAAGAGCATACGTGTGTCTGTGGCCCTCAGCACATATGTAGCAGAGGACTGCACTATCTGGCTTCAGTGAGAAAGGATGTGCTTAATACTGTAGAAACTTAATGCCCCAGGAAAGGAAATGAATAAATACCTTAAAGAAATGCAGGAAAATACAATTAAAAAGGTAGAGGAGTGGAGGACTTTAAAGAGGAAACAAATAAATATAAAAATACATAAAACTGTAATCAAACAGGTAAAAGAAATGAATAAAACTGTTTAAGCCCTGAAAACGGAAATAAAATCAACAAAGAAAACACAATCTGAGGCAATTGTGGAACTAGAAAATCTAGTAAAGAGAACAGGAACTAGATGTACAAGTATCACAAACAGAATACAGGAGATAAAAGACAGAATCTCAAGAACAGAAAATATCATAAAAGAAAATGATAATTTGGTCAAGGACAATGCTAAAGCTAAAAAATAGACAAAAAAGAGAAATCTTTCCACCACATAATAATCAAAACACTGAATGTACAAAACAAGGAAAGAAATTAAAAGCTACAATATATAAAGGCCAAGTAACATATAAAGGGAGAAATATGAGAACTATACAAGACTTCTCAACAAAGACTTTAAAAGCAAGAAGGGCCTGTGAAGATGTTTTACAGTCTCTAAGAGATCACAGATGCCAGTCAAGACTTCTATACCCAGCAAAATGTTCAATCACCATATGTAGAAAAAAATATTCCATTCAAAACCAAATTTAAACAATATCGTCCCACTAATCCAGACCTTGCAGAGGGTATTAGTACCCTCCAACACAAGAAGGGTAACTACATCCAAGAAAACAGAAGAAATAGATAATTCCACACCAACAAATCCAAACTAAGACACACACACACACACACACACACACACACACAGTACCACCACCAACATCAAAATAATAGGAACTAACAATCATTAGTCATTAATATCCATCAACATCAATGGTCTCAGTTCCCCAATAAAAAGACACAGGCTAACAGAGTGGATGCTTAAACAAGATTCATCATTCTACTGCATACAAGAATCATACCACAGCAACAAAGATAAATACTATCTCAGAGTAAAAGGCTGGAAAAGATTTTTTAAGCAAAAGAACCCATGAAACAAGCTGGACTTTTCATTCTAGTAGCTAATAAAATAGACTTTCAACCAAAAGTTATCAAAAGAGATGGGAAAGGACACTTTATACTCATCAAAGGAAAAATACACCAAGAAGATATCTCAATTCTGAACATCAATGCCCTAAATGCAAAGGAACCCACATACAAAAAGCAAAAAAAAGCAAAAACAAAGAAACAACAAACAAACAAAAACCACCACTACTGAAGCTTAATTTATACATCAAACAACACGAATTGAGAGTGGAAGACTATAACACCCAACTCTCACCAATTGACAGGTCATTGACACAGAAACTATACAGAGAAATAAGGAAGCTAACAGTGATGAATCAAATGAATTCAAATGGTTATGAATCAAATGGACCTAAATGATAACTGCACAACATTTCACCCGAACACAAAAGATTATACGTTCTTCACAGCACCTCATTTAAACTTCTCCAAAATTCACTACATACTCAGTCACAAAGCAGTCCTCAACCAATACAAAGAAATTGAAATGACCCCTTGAACTCTATGAGACCACCATGGATTAAAGCTGGATTTCAACAACAAAACAAACAACAGAAAACCCACTTACTCATGGAAACTGAGAAACTCTCTACACAATGATCATTTACTTAGTCAAGGAAGAAATTAAAGACATTGTAGAATTCAATGAAAATGAAGGTACAACATACCCAAATATATGGGTCACAATGAAAGTAAGAATAACTGAGTGAGGTAACCCAATCACAAAAGAACACACATGGTATTTACTCACTGATAAGTGGATATTAGCCCAAAAGCTTGAAATAGCCAAGATTTAACTCACAGACCACATGAAGCTCATGAAGAAGGAAGACCAAGTGTGGATGCCTCGGTCCTACTTAGAAGGAGTAACAAAATACTCAAGGGAGAAAATATGGAGACAAAGGGTGAGACAGAAACTGAAGGAGGGGCCATCTGGAGACCATTCCACCTTGGTATCCATCCCATGTGCAGTCACCAAAGGTAGATGCTGATGTGGATGTCAGGAAGTGCATGCTGACAAGAGCTTGATATAACTGTCTCCTTAGAGGTCTGCCAGAGTCTGACATATTCAGAGGCAGATGCTCACAGCTAACCATTGATCTGATCAAGGGGTTCCCAATGGAGGAGTTAGAGAGAAGACTGAAGGAACTGAAAAGTTTTGTGGCCCCATGAGGACAGCAACAATATCAACCAACCAGAGCTACCAAGGGTCTAAACCACCAGCCTGGGAGCTCATAGGGTGACTCCATCTATATATGTAGGGGCATAGTTGGGAGAGGAGATCCTTGATCCCATGAAGGCTGAACACCGAGTGGGGGAGGGGGAGATTTGAGGGTGGAGGGTAGGAGTGGGGATGTAGGTGGGGGCACATAGAAGCAGGAAGAGGGGGGATGGAATAGGGGGTTCCTGGGTGGTGGGGGAATGGGGTAAGGGGATATAATCTGAAATGTAAATATAATATCCAATAAAAAATTAAAAAAAAGAATTAGGCAACAAAAAATGAAAAGAAAGTAGGGATAAGAGGAATGTTTGTAATAGTAAATTCCTTTACACACACACACACACACACACACACACACACAAAGATTAGTTAGAGCTCATAAAAACAATTTTAAAATACGCAGGAATGCTCAAGCAAAGAAAAAAGAGAAGAGGAGGAAGAGGAGGAAATGGAGGAGGAGAAAGAGGAAGGAGAAGGAGACAAGGAGGAGGAAGCAAACACACCTAAGAATAGTAAATGCCAGGAAATAATAAAACTCAGGATTGAAGTCAATCAATTAGAAACAAAGAGAACAATACAAAGGATCAGCAAAACCAAAAGTTGGTTCTTTGAGAAAATCAACAAAATAGACTACCCCTTAGCCAAACTAAGTAAAAGGCAGAGAGACACTGCCCAAATTAACAAAATCAGAAATAAAAACAGAGACATAGTAACAGATATTGAGGAAATTTAAAGAATTGTTAGGTCTTACTTTAAAAATCTGTACTCCACAAAATTGGAAAATTTAACAAAATGGATCATTTTCTAGACAGACACCACTTACCAAAGTTAAATCAAGATCAGGTAAACTACTTAAACAGTCCTATAACCCCCAAAGAAATAAAAACCGTTATCAAAAGTCTCACAGCAAAAGAGCCAAGGGCCAGATGATTTTAGTGCAGAATTCTACCAGACTTTCAAAGAAGAGCTAATACTCCTCAAGCTATTCCACAAAATAAAAACAGAAAGAACACTGCAAAATTCATTCAAGGAAGCCACAGTCATATTAACTAAACTACACAAAGATTAAACAAAGAAAGAACTTCAGACACATTTTTCTTATGAACATTTATGCAAAAATACTTAATAAAATACTCACAAACCGAATGCAGGAACACATCAAAAGCATCCTCCACCATGATCCATTAGGCTTCATCCCAGGGATGCAAGAATAGTTCAATATGCAAAAATTCATCAACTACTCCACCACATATAAACAAACTGCAAAAAAAAAATCACATGATTAAATGCTGAAAAGGCATTTGACAAAATCCAACACCCCTTTATGTTAAAAGTCTTGGAGAGATCAGAGAGACAAGGCACATAACTAAATATAATCAAAACAATATAAACAAGCCAGTAGTCAACATCAAACTAAATGGAAAGAAACTTAAAGCAATTCCACCAAAATCAGGTACAAGACTAGGCTGCCCACTCTCTCCCTATCTTTTCAAAATAGTATTTAAAGTTCTAGCCAGAGCAATGAGACAATTAAAGGATATCAAGAGGATACAAATTGGAAAGGAAGAAAAGTATTGCTATTTGCCAGTAATATGAGAGTATACTTAAGCAACCCCAAAATTCTACCAAAAAACTTCAGCAAAGTGGCTGGATATAAAATTAACTCAAAGAAACCAGTAGTCCTCATTTATACAAATGATAAACAGGCTGAGAGAGAAATTAGGGAAACAGCATTCTTTACAATAGTTATGAAATATATAAAATATCTTGGTATAACTCTAACCAAACAAGTGAAAGATCTGTATGACATAAACTTCAAGTACCTGAAGGAAGAAATTGAGGAAGATATCAGAAGATGGAAAGATCTCCCATGTTCATACATAAGATCAACATAGTGAAATGGTCATCTTACCAAAAGCAATCTACAGATTAAACACAATCCCCATCAAAATGCCAAAACAATTTTTATAGACCTTGAAAGAGCAATTCTCAACATTGTATAGAAAAACAGAAAACTTAGAAGAGCCAAAAAATCCTAAATTAAAAAAAAAAAACTTCAGGAGGAATCACCATTCCTGACCTCAAATGGTACTACAAAACAATAGTCATAAAAACTTTATGATATTGGTACAGAAACAGACATTGATCACTGGAATTGAATCAAAGACCCAGAAATAAACCCACAGTTGATCTTTGATAAAGAATCCAAAGCCATACAATAGAAAGATGAAAGCATCTTCAACAAATAGTACTGGTCTAACTGGATGTCTACATGTAGAAATATGCAAATAGATCTATATTTATCACCTTGCACAAAACTCAAGTCCAAGTGGATCAAGGACCTCAACATAAAACAGGATACACTCAATCCCATAGAAGGCAAAGTAGGAAATAGCCTTGAACACATTGATACAGGAAATAATTTCTTGAATAGGACACCAAGGCTCAAGTTCTAAGCTTAACAAGTCATTAATGTGACCTCGGGAAACTGATATGCTTTTGTAAGGCAAAGGTCACTGGCAATAGGACAAAAGAGAGCCTACAGAAGGGGAAAGGATCTTTATCAACTCTCGATCTGATAGAAGGCTAATATCCAAAACTTATAAAGACCTTAAGAAGGTAGACATGGACAATTCAAATAGCCAAATATAAATATGAAATACTGAGCTAAACAAAGAATTCTCAACAGAGGAATCTATAATGACTGAGAAGTACTTATAGAAACGTTCAGGCTCCTTAGTCATTAGGGAAATGCAAATCAAAACAACTCTAAGGTTACATCTTACACACATCAGAATAGCTAAGGTAAGACAACTCAAAGTATAGAACATGCTGGCAAGGATGTAGAACAAGGGGAACATTCCTCCACTGCTGGTGAGAGTGCAAAGTTGTACAACCACTTTGGAAATCAATTTGTCAGTTTCTCAGAAAACTTCAAATAGTTCTACCTCAGAACTCAGCTATACAGCTCCTGGGCATGTACCCAAAAGATGCCCCACCATCCTACAAAGACATTTGCTCAACTATGTTCATCGTAGCTTTATTCATAATAGCCAGGAACTGAAAGCAACCTAGATGTCCCTCAACTGAAGAATGGATAAAGAATATGGGGTATATCTGTACAATGGGATGCTATTCCCATTGTATAGCTATTAAAACAAAGACAACATTTGCAGGCAGATGGATACAACTTGAAAATACCATCCAGGGTGAGGTAACCCAGGCCCAAAAGGACATTAACGATATGTACTCACAAGTGGATGTGAGCCATAAAATACAGGATGCTCATGCTACATTTCACAGACCCAAAGAAGCTAAATCAGAAGGAAGGCACAAGCAAGGATACTTTAATCTCACTTACAAGGGGGAATAAAATAGTCAGATGCAGAGAGGGAACTGTGAACTGTGTGAGAGAGGGGATAGGGAGTGGATTGGGGGGTTCAAGATAGGGTGTGGGGAAGAATAGGAGAGATGGTCAGGTGGCCATGAGAATGAACGGAAATCTGCACCCACTGAAGGGTGTGGGGAGGTGGGGAACATCTAGAGGCGTGACAGAGATTTGTGGTAAAGGAATCCTTTAAGAATCAATAGCGATGACCTTATCTGTGACTCATAACATTGGAGATATGGAACCTAAAAAGGCTACCTCCTATAACCAGGCAAGAACCCCAATGGAGTTATAGGAACATCAATCCACCCACAAAACTTTTGACCCAAATTTATCCTGTCTATAAGAAATTCAGGGACAGGGGAGAGAACAGAGACTGAGGAGATGACCAACAAATAACCAGTCCAACTTGAGACCTATCCAATAGGCAAACACCAATCTCTAACACTATTAATCATACTGTGCTATGTTAGCAGAAAAGGGTCTAGCATGGCTATCGTCTGAGAGGCTCCACATAACAATTGAGCCAAAATAGATGTAAGGACCAAGCGTTGCATGGAACTCAGTCTAATAGAAGAGTTTGAGGAAGGATTGATAGATCTGAAGAGGATGGAGACTCCACAGGAAGAGCAACAGAGTCAACTA
Organism: Arvicanthis niloticus; assembly: GCF_011762505.2. Classification (NCBI taxonomy): domain Eukaryota; kingdom Metazoa; phylum Chordata; class Mammalia; order Rodentia; family Muridae; genus Arvicanthis; species Arvicanthis niloticus. The sequence goes on along the minus strand of NC_047658.1, from coordinate 120,452,271 downwards.
ACTGGGACCCTTGGGGGCTCCCAGAGACTGAACAACCAAACAAAGAGTGAACATGAACTGGACCTAGGCACCTTGCAAATGTGTACCAGATGTGGATCTTGGTCTTTATATGTGTCCCTGAACAACTGGAGTGGGGGCTGTCCATGAGTTTGTTGCCTGCCTATGGACTTTGTTCCCCTAACTGGGCTGCCTTGATTGACCTCTGTGAGAGAGGATGTAGCTATATCCCCAGTCCTGCAGTGACTGATTTCCAAGGGGAAGGAGTTGTAGATACACAGGGGGACTCCACTGTCTCAGAGTAGATGAGGGAGGAATGGGGGAAGAAACAGCAAGAGGGGGACTCGGGGAAGAGGGGAGTGACATTGGGATGTAAAGTGCATTCATTATTTAATTAGTTTTTTAAAATATAAAAATAAATGTTTGTAGTGGTTATATAGCTTACCTTTGATCTTACTCCTGCCAAATGTGGCCAAGATATAAAACATTTCAACTCTAAAAAAAGAGAAAAAGAAAGTGTTAATAGTCATAAAATACACAGAGTACAGCAATACCTTCTGTGCTATACTATGTCTTCTATATCAACAAGGAATGGACGCCCATAGCTCTTATGAGTGCAAGAATTGCCCTCCTGACCTTGTATAAGTTTGCCTCCCGTAATTACTCTTGTGTATATGCTCTGTATCTGTCTCTTTGTGTGTATCTCTCTATATTTCACACTCACATTCATAGACAAACACAGAGGCACACTTGTGCACACACACAGGTGTACACACTAACATGCACACTGTGTGAATCATTTCCAAATAAACACATTGAAACCAAATAAAAGATAAACTTCTAAAAGTAATGGAGCTGTTGATTTTATTTTCACTTACCTGTATTCCCATAAAATTGTATAGCTGCATATTTCAATAAAAATTTAATGTGTATATCCATAATAACACAGGTGGAGAGAATTGGAATCTGACATTCACTTGCTGGTTGTACATCCCCTCTTCATGCTAACATGTTTGACCTCAGTAGTCTCATGTATAATGAAATTGCTGATCCTATAGAATTGCTCAAGAAACTGAATGATATGAAGGGCATAACACAGCAGAGCTCCATTAACATTAGCAATTATTCTTGCTGTCATCACCTCCCCCTGTAAAATGCAGTTATGGTACAACAAAGATGAGATATCAACGACCCTTTGACAAACTAGGTCCTACAAATATTGTCTGAACCAGGTTTCAATAATGGTACTAAGAAATAGTTGTTAGACTATTTATTTCTGTCCAATATCATTTTTAACTCCCACTCACTGCAGAATGGTATTGTTGCATTTGTTTTCCTCTACTAAGTGCCATCTAGAAGACAGTGCTGGGGATGAGTGGCTGGAAGAGGCTTTCCCCTTAGTGTTAAGTGTACTGTTCACTCATATGTGCATCCATCCGCAAGTACATATTGAGTGTATTATCAAATGGTCCTGTTCAACTTTGCACTTGAAACTAAAAATCTTAGTTTTCCTCAATTTCTCTTGTGGGTTTATGAGCTTGGCAGTCTACCTGTTTATTCTTAAAATAAACAATGTTGTTTCTCAGTTCATCCAAGCTGAGTTAAGTTGAAGGGAGCATTCTGAAATTATGAACTCACATGGGTAACATTCTTAAACACCAATTTAATTGGTCAGTTCAATAAAAATGAGTGAAACACCCAAGATGGTTGAGATCTATGTCTATCTCACAGCATTCTGGTGAGAGGGGCAGGCACACTTAGGCATATTTTATGTAGCCCACTATTCCCAGGAAAGAATGAAAACTTGGGAACTACTATTCTTACTCTTAGTATTTTTCTACACTAATTTATTTAAATGTTGTATCAGAGGAAATACATAAACATACTCACTCTTTTGTTCATATTCTGTGTGTGTTCAGTATCTTCCAAGACAGTATAAAGTAGAAAAACATATTTAAGATTTAGCTGAGTAGATAGAGCTTACCTATTCCAATATAATAAAAACATGGCCAGTTTAATGAAATGTTCTGGGAATAGTAAGTTAAATGCAGGTTGTTGAGTGAGGAGAGTGTGAGTAAGATAAACTTAAAGGGCACTAGACCAGCACTACCTGTGCCTGGAATGCACACCTAGACCAGCGCTAAGTGTGTGCCTGGAGTGGACATAGACCAGCACTACATGTGCCTGGAGTGGACATATAGACCAGCACTACATGTGACTGGAGTGAACATTTAGACAAGCACTACCTGTGCCTGGAGTGAACACTTACACCAGCACTACTTGTGACTAGAGTAGGCATCTCTTATATCTGTACTGCTAAAGCTGATGTCTCTGGGGCCACCAAAGTTAACAATGAAGAACTATTTGAAGATGGTGAACAGTCTAGTGAAACTGTGAGTGAGTACTCTGTCATATCACAAAACTTGGTTTGTCTCTTACAACTGACAGTCATGAACCAAAGCTGTGCAACTAAATACAATATAATTCCTAATATTGCAGAGGCATTACCCTCATGAGAAAAAAAGGCAATGAAAAGTGTTCCTAGGGGAAAAAAGGTTAAGATAAGTGGACAAGCAAGCTTTGATCTTAGGAAATCTGAATGTCAGCCAACACTTACTGTTGATCCAGATCTCAATATCTGTCCTTTAGCATCACGTAGGCTTTACAGATAATCTCATCTGGCCCCAGATGACCTAATTATCCCCATTTGAATACATAGAAGATAGAAAGTAACAGACTTCAAAGTACATACTTAAGAACTCAACAAGAACCTCTCTGAAATTTCAAACATAGGATATATTCTTCCTCAGAACAGCAGACCATTGGATAAGTACAAAGAGAAACTGAGGGAAAATATGCAGGATATGCAAGTTAGGAGAGGGGCTAGGACGAAGAATGGGGGAGGCTATTCCTCATAAATCTTATTAATCTATGAATCCTCCTGTAAAAATGAAGGAACTGGAAATAGCTGATTCTACCTGCAAGTCTTACCCTCTGACCTTCATCCAGACACTGCAGGAAGACGGGGTTCTTGCCAAATGTTGAAACTGCCAATATTTCAAGTAATTTTCCAGGAGAGGCACTAGTATATTCCTAACAGATGCTTTTGGCGATTAACCTGGCTTTCTGCTCACACCAAGTGAGACAACAACACTGGGGAATCCTCTAAATATGCCGTTGAGAGCCAAAGTGGAAAGGAAAGGCCAATTAGAGAAAATATATGACAGATATTTGTTCTCTGGCATCATGGTTGTCATGGAGATTTTTCTAATAATTCCAGGCCAGGTTTGCCATGTGCATCAATTCCTAACTTCCCCTGTGATCCTTTATGACACCAGATCATAATATTACTGACCTTGGAGGCATTGGTCTACAAAAACTCATAGAAATCTTCTCGTCCCCAAATCCCAATTTCTAGGTGATAAACTTAAAATCAGAGATGTTAAGGAATTTCCCCAAGATAGAATGATAAGCTGATAATATAACTTGATATTAATAAATGAATATGTATAAAACATAGAAATTATTTACTATAAATGTGAATACACAGTTTCTCAAATATCTATTGTGAATCAATCAATACAGCAGCTCTAATAGACCTGCCATGTTTAGTATCCATAAGTGAAGAAATCAAGGCACCAAGTCATCCATCAACTTATGATGAGAATCTGAAATTCAGGAAAAGAACAACTTATCTTGATCACAAGGTTGGGTATTGGTATCACAAAATAAAATGTGTGTTGAGGACAGGCAAGATTCTTCATTCAGTGAGGGTACTTGTATCAAGCTTATGGCGTTAGCTTTTGGACCCACATGGTGTGCAGAGAGCTGAAACCTAAAGTCAGCCTTCTCTCCAACACAGACACAAACACACGCGCGCACACACACACAAATGCAAATTTTACAAGTTTTTGGTGATGGATTTCTGGTTTTGCTACTTACTGATTTTTATCTTTGTATACATTTCTCCCAACCACAGTATTTCCATCTATTTAATGGCAGTAACAGTAATACATAAAACAAAGTTTCTCTGAAAGGAAGTAATAAAACATTTATAAAAAACTTTAAATTCGTATTATACATCTGACCTTCTGTATATTAATGGAATGTACACATGTGATTTAGAAATATTGTTAACATTTGCTAAGTCTAATCCTTCATAAAAATTCATTAAAACCCTTTCACTAAATAGGCCATAAGAGCCAGGAGCAACGAATGATCGCAGCCAGACAGGGTCTTCCAGACACAGCTGAGCAATTGCACACAGAAACTCAAAGGCAGCCACAACTGTGGACACAAAACCTCCACCAGACCAAGCCAGACAAAATCTCATCAAGTACTAGGAGGTAGTACTGAGTTCCCAGCCCTCGATGAGGACCTATTGGCAACTAATTCTCCCTTGAAATGGAGAGTTAGTTGAGTTTTCAAGTATGAGGCTCCTGAGAAGCTACCCATGCTCCAGTACAAGGCTCTACACCCATGCCTATACTGCCATCACTAAGTGGACTCAACAGGTTTCAAAAGGAATACATAAAATATTGGAGGATGGTGGTAGAGGTGGTAAGGGAGGAATTGAAGGAAAAGGAATAAAGAGTGATCCTCATCAAAGTACATTGTATGCATTCTGAAACTCTCAAACAATAGACTTAAGGACTAAAAGACCATAAAGAACCATGCACCTCCCCTTTTTTCTATTGGATATTCTACTTATTTACATTTCAGATGTTATCCTCCTCCCCCATTCCCTGCCCAGCAACCCCATATCGCATCCCCCACTACTGCTGCTTCTGAGACTGTGCTTCCACGCATCCACCCACTCCCCCATCCCTGCCCCAGAATTCGCCCACACTGGGGCTTCCACCTTCACTAGACTAATGACCTCCTCTCCCACCAATGCTTGACAAGGCCATCCTTCACTGCATATACAGTTGGAGCCATGGGTCACTCTATGTGTGTTTCCAGGTTGGCGGTTTAGACCCTGGGAGCTCTGGTTGGTTGGTATTGTTGCTCTTCCCATGGGGCTGCAAACCCTTTCAGCTCCAACAGTCTTCTCTCTACCTGCTCATTGGGGACCCCATGATCAGTTCAATGGTTGGCTGCAAGCATTCCGCCTCTATATATGTCAGATTCTGGCAGACCTCTAAAGAGACAAGTATATCAGGCTCGTGTCAGCATGTACTTCCTGGCATCCACAACAGCGTCTGCCTTTGGTGACTGCACATAGGATGGATACCCAGGTAGGGCAGTCTTTAGACACCTGCTTTCTCAGTCTTTGCATTACACTTTGTCTCCATATTTGCTCCTGTGAGCATTTTCTTACTCCTAAGAAGGACAGAAGGACCCTTCTTCTTCTTGAGCTTCATGTGGTCTGTGAGTTGTATCTTGGGTATTCTGAGCTACTGGGCTACACTTATCAGTGAGAGTATACCATGCGTGTACTTCTGTGACTAGATTATCTCACTCAGGATGATATTTTCTAGTTCCATCCATTTGCCTAAGAATTTCATAAATTCATGTTTTTCATAGATGAATAGTACTCCATTGTGTAAATGTACCACATTTTCTGTATCCATTCCTCTGTTGAAGGACATCTGGGTTCTTTCCAGCTTCTAGCTATTATAAATAAGGCTGCTATGAAAATAGTAGAGCATATGACCTTATTATATGTTAGAGCATCTTTTGTGCCCAGGAGTGACATAACTTGGACCCTCAGGGAATACTATGTACAATGTGCTAAGGTATCACCAGACTGGTTTCCAGAATAGTTGTGCCAGCTTGAAATTCCACCAACCATGGAGGAGTATTCCTTTCTCCACATTCTCAGCATCTAGTGAGGTGATCATGTCGGTTTTTCTTTGAGTTTGTTTATATAGTGTATTATGTTGATGGTTTTCCATATATTGAACCATCCCTACATTTCTGGGATAAATCCTACTTGATCATGATGGATGACTGTTTTGATGTGTTCTCAGATTCAGTTTGTGAGACTTTCATTGAGTAATTTTGCATCAATATTCATAACAGAGATTGGTCTGAAGTTCTTTTTATGTGTTGGGTCTTTGAGTGATTAGGTATGAACTTAATTGTGGCTTCATAGAAAGAATTGAGTAATGTTCCTTCTGTTTCTATTTTTTGGAATAGTTTGAAGAGAATTGGTATTAGGTCTTATACAAGATCTGAAACAATTCTGCACTAAAACCATCTGGTCCTGGGCTTCTTTTTTGGTGGGGAGAATTTTAATGACTGCTGCTATTATTTTAGGGACTATGGATGGTTTAGGTGGTTTATCTGATCTTGCTTTAACTTTCGTACCCGGTATCTCTCTAGAAAATTGTCCGTATCATCCAGATTTTCCAGTTTTGTTTTTCCAGTTTTGTTGAGTATAGGCTTTTGTAGTAGGATTTGATGATTTTTTAATTTCCTCAGTTTCTGTTGATATGTCTCCCTTTTCAATTCTAATTTTATTAATTTGGATGCTGTCTCTGTGCCCTCTGGTTAGTCTTGCTAAGGGTTTAACTATCTTGTTGATTTTTTCAAAGAACCAGCTCCCTATTTTGTTGATTCTTTGTATAGTTCATTTTGTTTTCACTTGGTTGATTTCAGCCCTGAGTTTGATTATTTCCTGCTGTCTACTATCTTCAGTGTATTTGCTTCTTTTGTTCTAGAGCTTTCAGGTGTGTTGTCAAGTTGCTAGTTATGCTCTCTCCAGTTTCTTTTTGTAGATACTTAGAGCTATTTGTTTTCCTCTTAGCACTGCTTTCATTGTGTCCCATAGGTTTTGGTATGATGTGCCTTCTTATCATTAAATTCTAAAGAGTCTTTAATTTCTTTCTTTATTTCTTCCTTGACCAAGTTATCATCAAGTAGATCATTGTTCAGTTTCCATTTTTTGGGGGGGTTTTTTGTTGTTGTTATTAAAGACCAGCCTTAGTTCATGGTGATCTGATAGTTAGCATGGAATTATTTCAATCTTCTTGTATCTTTTTTTTTTTTTTGTACAAGATCCACTACTATGAGGTAGTGTCTGTCTGAGGTGTGTATCCTGTATGCAGCAAAATGCTTGGTCCTGTTATCCAGTCCATTAGTCTATGTCTTTCTATTGGGAATTGAGTCCATTGATATTAAGAAATACTAATGAAAAGTGGTTATTGCTTTCTGTTTATTTTGTTATTAGAGGAATTATGTTTATGTGGCTATCTTCTTTGGGGTTTGGTAGAAGATTACTTTCTAGCCTTTTGTAGGGTATGGTTTCCTCCTTATTTGGTTTTTTTTTCATCTATTATCCTTTGTAGGGCTGGATTTGTGGAAAGATATTGTATAAATTTGGTTTTGTCATGGAATATCTTGGTTTCTTCGTCGGTGGTAATTGAGAATTTTGCTGGGTATAGTAGCCTGGGCTGGCATTTGTGATCTCTTAGGGTCTATATAACATCTGTTCAGGATCTTCTGACTTTTATAGTCTCTGGTGAGATGTCTAGTGTAATTCTTATAGGTCTGTCTTTTTATGTTACTTGACCTTTTCCCCTTACTGCTTTTAATATTCTTCCTTTGTTTTGGGCATTTGGTGTTTTGACTACCATGTGATGAAAAGAATTTCTTTTCTGGTCCAGTCTATTTGGAATTCTGTAGGCTTCTTGTATGTTTGTGGGTTCTCTTTCTTTAGGTTAGGGAAGTTTTCTTCTATAATTTTGTTGAAGATATTTACTGGCCCTTTAAGTTGGGAATCTTCACTCTCTTCTATACCTATTAGCCTTAGGTTTGGTCTTCTCATTGTGTCCTAGACGTTTCCGGTTAGGAGCTTTTTGCATATTGCATTTTCTTTGACCATTGGGTCAATGTTTTCAATGGCTTCAGAAGAAGACTGAAATTCTCTCTTTTACCTCTTGTATTCTGTTGGTGATGCTTGCATCTATGACTCCTGGTCTCTCCTCTAGGTTATCTATCTCCAGCATAGTCTCTCTTTGGGATTTCTTTATTGTTTCTACTTCCCTTTTTAGATGCTGAATGGTTTTGTTCAATTCCTTCACCTGTTTTGTTGTGTTTTCTTATAATTTTTTAAGGAATTTTTGTGTTTCCTCTTTAAGGGCTTCTACCTGTTTACCTGTGTTCTTCTGTATTTCTTTAAGGAAGTTATTTATATTCTCCTTTATATCCTCTATCATCATCAAGAGAAGTGATTTTAAATCTGAATCTTTCTTTTTCGGTATGATGGGGTATCTAGGTCTTCCTATAGTGAAAGAATTTGGATTCTGATAATTCCATGCAACCTTGGTTTCTGTTGCTTGCATTCTTGCACTTGCCTTTCACCATCTGGTTATTTCTAGTGCTAACTGAACTCACTGTCTCTGACTGGAGCCTGTGTCTTCTCTTTGCTTGGTTGTGTCAGACCTCCTCAGAGTCCAGATGTCTCTGTGAACCTGTTATCCTAGAAGTCAGGCTGCCTTTGGAACCTGGTAATCCTATGATTCTGGGGGTGTTAGAGCTCCTGGGAGTTCTGCTTCCTCTGGGTGATGTGGGATTGGTTGCAGAATTAGCACCCAAGGTTTTTTCAGTGCATCGTCCCAGAACAGAAGGATTCCCTGCCATTGTGTCAGTGTATGATGTCTTCATGGGAGCAGACCATCTAGGAGTCAACTGCTCTGAGTGCAGAGGATCCGCAACAACTCTGAGTGAAGCAGATCCTCTGGGATGGGTCAGAATATGGTGTCTTCATGGGCACAGAGCAGCTAGGAGTCTGCCCAGATGAAAGGACCAGGTGGAGGAGACAGAGGGAGCAAAAGGGGAGTGGTATTTGGGAGGGTGGGGTTTTGGTGAGTGATGGTTCCCTAGTGAGCTGCTGGTTTCACAGCTGCAGTTCTGGGACTTCGGGTCTTGGGAAAGAGTTATTACCAACTGCTCTGAGTACAGCATAACCTCTGGGATGGGTCCAAGCAGGAAGGACCAGGAAGAGTGCCATGTACCTCCCTTAGGCAGCATTACCCACCCTTACAGGCCCCAGAAACCCAAGGACTCCTCAAAGCCCTGTACATCTTCCACAGGTCTCTGAGGCATTTGCATCAAGAGCCTGCTAACTCTACACAGTTTTGAGAATGTGTACTTAACTGTAGTTGAGCTAGGACCACCTACTGGCCCTGGTGATGTGGGCACAGGAGAATTTGTGGGCTGAACAACACACCCACTACCTAGGCCCAGATTCAGGACTTTGAATTTGCCCACCCCAGCATCTACCCCATCTATGAACTGCAGGAGTGCATGAAGGGGCCATCCTGTAGATGTAAAGCCAGATGATCTCCATGACACAGAGCAACAACAGGATTTTTAGAGAAGCAGAAGCCAGAGGCCTTGAATGACTCATTGCAATGAACATTTGCAAGTAATGTTGTTTGGGCAAAAGGGTATAGTCTTTCTTTGTCCCTGTACTGTGGGAAGCCATGGCAAGGCCTTATTCTTGGCAAACACTCACCCTTGGCTCTCCTATCTACTATTCTTCTTTCTGCTTACCTTCCATGATTCACTTGCTGTATTTTCAGTTCTCAGAATTTCAAACAAGGCCTCATAGCAACCCACCTTAGTATCCCTTCCTCCTGATCTTTAGATTTAGCCAGCATCCTGCTAGATAAATGTACTTAGAACCCCTAAAAACAGCAAGGCTTTGGGAGACCAACAGGTATAACCTAGTTAGACCCCAAAGCTACAGCCAGCTTCCTCCACCTGCAAAGCCCTCTTTCCTTTTCTACCCCTCCCCATATCATATATCAGAGTATATAACCTGTGTGAACAATAAAAGCTTTGCGCACTTGATCAGACTTCTTGACTTGCTGTGCCTCCTAAGGGTCCCACTTGATTGTCCAGCTGGACTGGACACTGTACATCTTGTAAATGGTACACATTTTGGGTCAAAGGTTATTTGGGTGAGTTTCTGCCCTTATCCCTCCACTGGAAGTCCTGCCTGCTACAGGAGGTAGCCACTTCAGGCTCCATATCACCCACTACTAAGATTCTCAGCTAGAGTCACCCTCACAGACTCCCTGGGGCCTCAACTGAACCCAGGTCTCTGGCACATCCTGGAAAGCCTCCCCACCCACACACCTCTGACTTCCATTATCTCTCCCTGCTCTCCCTACCCCTGACCCCTCCACCCTATGCCCCTCCCCATCGCCTCTTCCATCCAGTTCTCTCCTTCATCCACCTCTAGTATCTATTTTATATCCTCTTCTGAGAAACATTCAACCACCCTCTTGTGGGCTATAGTTATTTGGCTTCCTTGGGTCTGCGAATTATAGCATGGTTATCCTCTACTTTATGGTTAATAGTCACTTATCAGTGAGTACATGCCATAATACACGTCCTTTGGGGTCTGGATTTTCAGGTTCCAGCCATTTCCCTTCAAAATTCACAATGTCCTTGTTTTTAACTGCTGAATATTCCATGATGTATATTAAACATATATTCTTTATATATTATTTAATTGAGGGACTTCTAGGTTATTTCCAGTATCTGGATAGTACAAACAAAACTATTATGAGCATAGTTGAGCAAGTGTCCTTGTGGGATGGTGTAGCATCTTTTGGGTATATGCCCAGGAGTGGTATAGCTGGGTCTTGAGGTAGAACTATTTCCAGTTTTCTGAGAAATAGTCAAATTGATTTCAAGCGTGACTGTACAAGTTTGCAGTCCCATCAGCAATGTAGGAGTGTTCCCCTTACTCTACATCCTTGCCAGCATGTGTTGACCCTTGAGTTGATTTTGACCATTCTGATGGGTTTAAGGTAGAATCTCAGAGTCCTTTTGATTTGCATTTCCTTGATGACTAAGCATTTTGAATGTTTCTTTAATGGTTTTTTTTGGCCATTAGAGATTCCTCTGTTGAGAATTCTCCGTTTAGCTCTCTATCCCGTTTTTAATTGGGTTATTTGGCATGTTGGTATATAACTTCTTGAATTCTTTATATATTTTAGATATTGAAGTTCGTTTGCACTCTGTGTGTAGGCTGTCGTTTTGTCCTATTGACAGTGTCCTTTGACTTAGAGAAGCTTTTCAATTTCATAAGGTCCCATGGTGTTCTGTTCAAAAAGTTGTCTCCTACACCAATGAGTTTCAGGCTATTCCCCACTTTCTGTTCTATTAGATTTAATGCAAGTTGTGTTTTGTTGAACTCTTTGATCCACCTGGACTTGAATTTTGTGCATGGTGGTGAATATGGCTCTATTTTCATTCCTCTACATGTAGACACATCCAATTAGACAAGCACCATTTGTTGAAGATGATCTCTTTTTTCTATTATATCATCCTTCACTTAAGACTCTTAAAGATCAGTTTGAATGGATGTTTGTGTGGTATAAGATAAGGGAGCACATGTGCTGGGAAATACAGTTTTGCCAGTGCCCTGAATTGAAGAAATGATTTTTTGTGTTTTATGTCTTCCTGGAGCTCTTACAGCATATCAGACAAATTCTAGGGCCTAAATTCTGGGCTCTGTCCTACTGCTTTAAGTCTGCTTTTGTCACTACTGTACTATTTACTACATCTTTATAATATAATTTTCTGCTTAGAAATTTTTTATTCAAGTTCATTCTAGCTAAAGAGCTATTCTGCTAATTAGTTATTACTCTCATTAGGTAAGACTATTTAGGCTTTGAGATATTATATATTCAAAGTCACATAGCTCTAAGTGCCAGAGTCAAAATCCAACTCAAAACTGTCTGCTACCAGCTCCCATTATTTGAAATTAAGAAGGAACAATACCCAATTCGTTATATGAAGCTACAATTACTCTCATACCTAAGCCCCACAAAGACCCAACAAAGAAAGAGAACTAAGGAACAATCTCTCTTATGAATATTGATGCAAAAATACTCAATAAAATTCTCACAAAACAAATCCAAGAACACATCAAAACAATCATCCATCATGATCAAGTAGGCTTTCTCCCAGGAATGCAGGGATGGTTCAATACTCAGAAATCCAGCAATGTAATCTACTACATAAATAAACTCAAAGAGAAAAACCACATGGTCATCTCACTAGACACTGAGAAAGCATTTGACAAAATTCAACATCCCTTCATGTTAAAAGTCTTGGAAAGATCAGGAACTCAAGGCCCATACCTAAACATAGTTAAAGCAATATACAGCAAGCCAGTAGCCAACATCAAACTAAATGGAGAGAAACTTGAAGCAATCCCACTAAGATCAGGGACTAGGCAAGGCTGCCCACTCTCACCTTACCTATTCAATATAGTACTGGAAGTCTTAGCTAGAGCAATTAGACAACAAAAGGAAGTCAAAGGGATACAGATAGGAAAGGAAGAAGTCAAAATTTCACTGTTTGCAGATGATATGATAGTATACTTAAGTGACCCTAAAACTTCCACCAGAGAACTCCTAAACCTGATAAACAACTTTAGCAATGTGGCTGGATATAAAATCAATGCAAACAAATCAGTAGCCTTCCTCTATTCAAAGGATAAACAGGCAGAGAAAGAAATCAGGGAAATGACACCCTTCACAATAGCCACGAATAAAATAAATTATCTTGGAGTGAATCTAACAAAGCAAGTGAAAGATCTGTATGACAAGAACTTCAAGTCTCTGAAGAAAGAAATTGAAGAAGATCTCAGAAGATGGAAAGATCTCCCATGCTCCTGGATTGGCAGGATTAACTTAGTAAAAATGGCTATCCTGCCAAAAGCAATCTACAGATTCAATGCAATACCCATCAAAATTCCAAATCAATTCTTCATAGAGAAGAAAGAGCAATTTACAAATTCATTTGGAATAACAAAAAACCTAGGATAGCAAGAACTATTTTCAACAATAAAAGAACCTCTGGGGGAATCACCATTCCGGACCTCAAACTGTACTACAGAGCAGTAGTGATAAAAAACTGCTTGGTATTGGTACAGAGACAGACAGGACGATCAATGGAATAGAATTGAAGACCCAGAAATGAACCCGCACACCTATGGTCACTTGATCTTTGACAAGGGAGCTAAATCCATCCAGTGGAAAAAGGACAGCATTTTCAACAAGTGGTGCTGGCTCAACTGGAGGTCAACATGTAGAAGAATGCAAATTAATCCATTCTTATCCCCTTGCAAAAAGCTCAACTCCAAGTGGATAAAGGACCTTCACATAAAGCCAGGTACACTGAAACTATTAGAAGAGAAGTTGGGGAAGACCCTCGAATACCTAGGCACAGGGGAAAAGTTCCTGAACAGAACACCAATGGCTTATGCTCTAAGATCAAGAATCGACAAATGGGACCTCATCAAATTGCAAAGCTTCTGTAAGACAAAGGACACTATCAACAAGACAAAACGGCAACCAACAGATTGGGAAAAGATCATTACCAATCCTACATCCGATAGGGGGCTAATATCGAATATTTACAAAGAACTCAAGAAATTAGACGCCAAACAACAAAATAACCCCATTAAAAATGGGGTACAGAGCTAAACAAAGAATTCTCAACTGAGGAAACTCGAATGGCCGAGAAGCACCTTAAGAAATGCTCAACATCCTTAGTCATCAGGGAAATGCAAATCAAAACAACACTGAGATACCACCTCACACCAGTCAGAATGGCTAAGATCAAAAACTCAGGTGATAGTAGATGCTGGCAAGGATGTGAAGAAAGAGGAACACTCCTGCATTGTTGGTGGGGTTGCAAGCTGGTACAACCACTCTGGAAGTCAGTCTGGCGGTTCCTCAGAAAATTGGACATAGCACTACCTGAGGACCCAACTATACCACTTCTGGGCATATACCCAGAAAATGCCCCAACAAATAACAAAGACATATGCTCCACTATGTTCACAGTAGCCTTATTTATAATAGCCAGAAGCTGGAAAGAACCCAGATGCCCTTCAACAGAGGAATGGATACAAAAAAATGTGGTACATTTACACAATGGAATATTACTCCGCTATTCAAAATAATGAATTTGAGAAATTCTTAGGTAAATGGATGGAACTAGAAAATATCATCCTGAGTGAGGTAACCCAATCACAAAAGAACACACATGGTATTTACTCACTGATAAGCGGAGATTAGCCCAAAAATTTGAAACAACAAACATTCAACTACCAGACGACATGAAGCTCATGAAGAAGAAAGAACAAGTGAGGATGCCTAGGTCTTTCTTAGAAGGAGTAACTAAATACCCAAGGGAGCAAATATGGACACAAAGTGTGGGTCAGAATCTGAAGGGGGGGTTGTAGGGAGACCATTCCATCTGGGTATTCATTCCATGGGCAGTCACCAAAAATAGACGCTGATAGGGATGTCAGGATGGAAAAGCTGACAGCAGCCTGATAAGGCTGTCTCCTTAGAGGTCTCCCAGAGTCGGACATACCCAGAGACAGATACCCACAACTATCCATTAATCTGATCAAAGGTTCCCAATGGAAGAGTTAGAGAGTAAATTGAAGGAACCTTAAGGGCTGGTGGCCCCGTGAGGAGAGCAACAATACCAACCAGCCAGAGCTCCCCAGGGTCTAAACCACCAGCCTAGGAGCACATATAGAGAGACACATGACTCTAGCAGTATATGTAGGGGAGGATGGCCTTGTTGGGCATAGGTGGGAGACAAGGTCAATGGTACCCTGAAGGCTGAGCACTGGGTGGGGGGGGGGGAATCTGAGGGTGGGGAGGGGGACTGGGGGTAGGTGGATAAACACCTTCATAGAAGCAGGAGGAGGGGGGATGGGATAAGGGGTTCCTGGGTGGTGGGGGAAATATGGTAAGGGGATAAAATTTGAAATGTAAATATTATATCCAATAAAAGAGGGGAAAAAATAGAAAAGCAGTTAGAACCAACATTCTTAATAAAATGTCAGCCCTCTTAAAAAAAAAAAACTATCTTGATACTAAAATTTGTTTTGAGAATTGTATATTGCAGAATGATCAGCCTTGGTGTATCTACTCAACAAGCAAGCTGGGCAGACCTGCTCAAACCTCTGAGGTCCGGGAATTCCATCTGGAGGCAGCGAAGACACAGCATCAGAGGACTGTCAATTTGCTCTCCCCCTCCCCCCACTCCTCTTCTAATATCTCAACGCCCATAATCAGCTTGAAGAAGCTAATGAAGAGTCAGCGCCCCTATTCCCTGGGCTTGGAGACTAAGATGGTAAATGTTGGGCTGTATCTCTAGGGAAAAGTAGTGGTTTTGTCGGAATAGAGAGGATTAGCTAGAGTTTATTGCATAGCCATAACCTATTAGTAGAAATCTGTATAATTAATATCAAGATGAAGATATAAATTCTTAAATGGCACCAATTTACTTTGATTACAAATTTTAAGGTTTTCATTGGCATGAGCTTCTTAGTGATATAAGAGTGAGACGAATATTGTTACTCTCATAGGCATTGTACCAGTATAACACATTTAGGAATACAAAGCTTAGACCCCGTCCTTCTTTAACTTTTTTTAACTGATTTGAGATAGTCAGCCTGTGAGTTAAGGGACTATAGCAAATTCATGACTTGGAGTTTATTATAAGGGTGTTCTCTATGTTTTATTTAGAAATAGCTGAGTGGAGTTAACAGGCAACAGTCCAGATTACCTTACATGGATAGCTGGTTTTCAAAACATCAGAAATCCTTAGAATTGACATGACAAACATTTCAGTATTAATGTTCATTTTCATTAGAGACCTGTCTGCTCCAGACAGCTTCCTATATTGAATTCTAAGAAGAAATTGAGCATCCTTGGAGTTACTCCAGTTGTGGTGAGACAGCCACTAGGCAAGAATTGCCACTTTCCTTCTACAGACAAATTACTGTCCAGAAAAGGACACACTTGCAGAATAGTCGACTGACTATATCTGCCTAGACAGAGTAATCAGCCCTTAATAATTCTGCAGCACTAAGGTCTATCAGAAGATCCTGGGCCAGAAGGCAGAAGAACAGATGCTCCAACGTTTTGAAGTAGAGCGAGTGTCCAGGTGGTCAGAGGTCTCTATAAATTGGCTAAGGTTTAGAAACTACGATTTGTGCTTCCCACAATTATAGTTAACTCAGTCATTCTGGATTTCTGATGGGGTTGAAAACATATAGCTATTGACCTTAAGAGAAAAGATTTGAGTGGATGGTCGTCAGCTGACATTCATCCTAAAGCCAGGTTCAGAACTAAATGTTCTAGTTAGAATAGATGACAGAGGAGCTGGTTAGTCAACAAAAGGATGGACTGGGTATTAGGACTATCCTATACCTCACTGGTACAAATTGGCATAATTATGCTCTAATTGTATTTTGAGAGAAAAGTTTCATTTTAACAGGAAGGGTGATGTGTAGAAGGAGCTAAGGTAGGAGGAGTACTGAGAGGAAGAAAAGGAGTAAGAAGAGGAGAAGGAGAGGAGAAGCTAGGTGATGAAAGAGAGAAAGAGAGGGGGAGACAGGGAGGCAGATATTCATGTATCTCCACCAGTCAAAGATAGTTGTTGTATCTAGGTCGGTCAGTGGGTTACACCTCTGATTGAACAATTCCAAACTTATAAAGCCTATGATTAACATTTTTTTAAAAAAATGTATAAATGCAAAAAGGAAAAGGGGGTATGGGATAGGGGTTTCCTAAGGGGGGTGGGGGGGAATGGGGATAGGGGATGCCATCTGAAGTGTAAATAAAATATCTAATAAAAAAAAAGAAATTAAGTTCTGGTTTTGTTGTGAATTGACTCTGCCTGTTTCTACTTTGATCTACTTTGAGGGATTGTTGTGCTTGTTCAAATTAAATGTATGATAAAATTATGCATCAGAAGTGAAAGTTCTATGTAAGCAAGGAAATGTAGTCATCCTAGTTTATTACCAATCTGTGTTACTAGATGGCTGTGACATTTTGGAAAACTCTGGCCTCAGGTTTTCCCTTAAGAAACGGAGAATTAGGAACTAGACCTATGCATGTGTCTTCTTCAGTTAAAATGACTCTAAGAGCAATCAGATGGGCTATAATTCTATGACTGTCATAAGCCCAGGGAAAGTGAGCATGGGGTCAGAGGGACATGGTAATTCAGGCTTTCAGTCTTGCAGAGACAGCTACGCCATGACAATTAGGCACCAGAAGGCAAATAACATGAGTGAGCTCTCTCTGTAACTGGCTTTCATCTTTTACCTTTGCTTTCCATGATACATTGAAGAGGATCCCAGAGGTGGCCATCTCCCCTGCTATATATTAACAGTGATTTATGCTTTCAAAAGACCTATCTAAGAATGCAATAGGCACTCTGGAAAGTAACCTTGATGGAAAAAAAATAGGTAATTTCAACTTTTGACATTAACTGTGGTTAGTTAAATCTCAATTACTGGACAATGCTCCCAGTAACACCCATGGGCACTTACTGAGAAATACCCTGTTACTTCTTTCTTTCCTCTCCCACAGTCCTCACCTTCCCCTTAGGACAGTACCTTGAGTTCCTTTACTCTTGACTCAAATTCTCTGAGCTGTCAAAAGAATATTCAGAAAAATCCAGGTAAATCTAGGTATTACCATGAGATAGGTGATAGTGTTAAATACTAATTATGTAATGTCTTGAAAATATGACCTTGAACTTTGTTTCTCTCTTGGTTTTTCACCAATAAAATTTCAAAAATAGGACTGCACAGATTTCAATACAATGGTGTGTATGAAATATGACTCAATGTAAAAGTCAGTAATTGATAGCTGAATTAAAAACAGTTATTTGCTGAGTTTCCAGGGAATTTCCTAAGATCAAAACATGTTTGTCTGTGTTTAACGATTTCCCCTACCCAAAGGACACTTTTAATTTTTGCCCTTGGGGATTTTGCTTTGGAAATCATAGTAGTTTTGTTTTCATTTAAATAAAGAGCCTTGGTTCATGACTAAAAAGCAAGAGACAAAAGTGAGCCGTGATGATATATATGGCAGTGTGATCATACACAAGTCCATTAGCCCTGTCGGAATACTCCAAACAGCTCCTGTTGTTCTAGTCCCAGAGTCTAGAACACAAGCCTTGGTAATGCCTGGAAGATGATATAGGTAACCCAGACATGGCAGATGCTCACCCCTGGCTGACAGAACTGGTTTGGTAGTCCCTTTGAAGCTTCTTTGCTTGAATTCTCATTGAACAGCAGCTCCAGCTTTGCCTCAGTGCACTTGATGATGTTTTTATTACACCAAGATTGGTATGGGTCTTGATTAACGATATCCACAAAAGGAAATATCCAACCAGTGTTTATACCATTGTTTACATGGTTCAGTTCTTGCTTCACTCATCTTGGAAAAAGATGAACTCCTGCAAAATCCTCTTCAAAGAGAGTGAGTATATTTAGAAATATTTTTGTTTTTCTCCAGTTTTTCTAAATTGTAACATAACAAATGTCAGGCTAGTTACATGATAGTTTATATCATTTAAAACTATAAAAAAGAAAATCACCCTCAACTTGTCAGTCCCTCACCCCTACCCCTGGCTTAAACTGAATACCATAAGGTTGGCCACTCTGCCACCAGAATGCATAAAATAGTACAGAAATTAAGTGAGTTGCTGAATCAGGAGTTTTGCATGTTGTTGGTGATTTGGCGTAATGTAAACCATAAAAGTGTACAATTTAAAGATGGTTTTATTTGCTCTCATGTACAGTCTGTACTGAGAAATTGTGATAGCATCACTCTAAGAGTAATCCCACCATGGACACACACACACACACCATAGTATGTATGCATGAAATGATGAATATTTGTGGTAAGATATACCAGTACTTCTAATCTGGTGTTACATTACTGCATATACTAAATTGTCATATACACTACAGACCCTACTAAAATGTCACATTGTACCTCACAAGTATGTACAGCTATGTTTCCATTAAAAGAGAAAATTTCAAAAAACACAGTAAACTGATCCCCAAGGGTCTTAAAAGCAAAATAAAAATTAAACCAAAGTATGATATTCCTAGCAGCACATCCAAAGCTGAGTATATTTGTATATTTTCTTATATCTGTTGGAAGTTCTTTCCAAAAAGCTTGGTAAACTTTCCTATACAAATTTTTAGGCGTGAGTCTCAAAAAGAGAAGTGCTGTCTTAACTAGGGAAATTCAGTCTCTGAAAGCTTGCCTCAAGGTTATCCCTTCTTCCCAAGGTTATCCCCACCCTCAAATCCCCCTCCATTCAGTGTTAGGCCTTCATGGGACCAAAGATCTCCTCTCCCACCTATGCCCAACAAGGCTATCCTCCCCTACATATACAGCTGGAGTCCTGGGTCCCTCCCTATGTGCTCCTAGGCTGGTGGTTTAGACCCTGGGAGCTCTGGTTGGTTGGGGCCTCAAACCCTTTCAACTCCTTCAGTCTTCTCTCTAACTTCTCCATTGGGAACCCTTGATCAGATCAATGGTTAGCTGTGAGTATCTGCCTCTGGGTATGTCAGACTCTGGGAGACCTCTAAGGAGACAGCCATATCAGGCTCCTGTCAGCATTCACTTCCTGACATCCATATCAGCGTCTGTCTATCTTTGGTGACTGCACATGGGATGAATACCCAGGTGGAATGGTCTCCAGACAACCTCTCCTTCAGTTTCTGTCCTACACTTTGTCTCTATATTTGCTCCCTTGGGTATTTTGTTACTCCTTCTAAGTAAGACCTAGGCATCCACACTTGTTCTTCCTTCTTCATGAGCTTCATGTGGTCTGTTAGTTGAATCTTGGCTGTTTCTAGTTTTATGGCTAATATCTGCTTATCAGTGACTAAATACCATGTGTGTTCTTTTGTGATTGGGTTACCTCACTCAAGATGCTATTTTCTAGTTCCATCCATTTACCTAAGAATTTCTCGAATTCATTATTTTTAATAGCTGAGTAATATTCCATTGAGTAAATGTACCACATTTTCTGTATCCATTCCATTGCTGAAGGACATCTGGGTTCTTTCCAGCTTCTGGCTATTATAAATAAGGCTGCTATTAACATAGTGGAGCATATGTCCTTGTTATATGTTGGAGCATCTTCTAGGTATATGCCCAGGAGTGGTATAGCTGGGTCCTCAGGTAGTGCTATGTCCAATTTTCTGAGGAACCGCCAGACTGATTTCCAGAGTGGTTGTACCAGCTTGCAACCCCACCAACAATAGAGGAGTGTTCCTCTTTCTTCACATCCTTGCCAGCATCTATTATCACTTGAGGTTTTGAAGTTAGCCATTCTGACTGGTGTGATGTGGTATCTCAGGGTTGTTTTGATTTGCATTTCCCTGATGACTAAGGATATTGCGCATTTCTTAAGGTGCTCAGCCATTCAAGTTTCCTGTTGAGAATTCTTTGTTTAGCTCTGTACCCCATTTTAATGGGGTTATTTGTTTGTCTGGAGTCTAGTTTCTTGAGTTCTTTTTATATATTCGATATTACCCCTCTATCAAATGTAGGATTGGTAATGATCTTTTCCCAATCTGTTGGTTGTCTTACTGACAGTGTCCTTTGCCTTACAGAAGCTTTGCAATTTGATGAGGTCCCATTTGTCAATACTTGATCTTAGAGCATAAGCCATTGGTGTTCTGTTCAGGAACTTTTCCCCTATGCCTAGGTATTTGAGCGTCTTCCCCACCTTCTCTTCAATTAGTTTCAGTGTATCTGGTTTTATGTGAAGGTCCTTTATCCACTTGGAGTTGAGCTTTGTACAAGGGGATAAGAATGGATTGATTTGCATCCTTCTACATGTTGACCTCCAGTTGAACCAGCACCATTTGCTGAAAATGCTGTCCTTTTTCCACTGGATGGTCTTAGCTCCCTTGCCAAAGTTCAAGTGACCATAGGTGTGTGGGTTGATTTTGGGGTCTTCAATTCTATTCCATTGATCTTCCTGCCTGTCTCATTACCAATATCATGCAGTTTTTATCACTACTGCTCTGTAGTACAGTTTGAAGTCAGGAACGGTGATTCCCCAGAAGTTCTTTTATTGTTGAGAATAGTTCTTGCTATCCTGGGTTTTTTGTTATTCCAAATGAATTTGCAGATTGCTCTTTCTATCACTATGGAGAATTGATTTGGAATTTTGATAAGGATTGCACTGAATCTGTTGATTACTTTTGGCAAGATGGCCATTTTTACTAAGTTAATCCTGCCAATCCAGGAGTATGGGAGATCTTTCCATCTTCTGAGATCTTCTTCAATTTCTTCCTTCAGAGACTTGAAGTTCTTGTCATACAGATCTTTCACTTGCTTTGTTAGATTCACTCCAAGTTATTTTATATTATTTGTGGCTATTGTGAAGGGTGTCATTTCCCTAATTTTTTTCTCAGCCTGTTTATTCTTTGAGTAGAGGAAGGCTACTGATTTGTTTGAGTTGATTTTATATCCAGCCACTTTGCTGAAGTTGTTTACCAGGTTTAGAAGTTCTCTGGTGGAAGTTTTAGGGTCACTTAAGTATACTATCATATCATCTGCAAATAGTGAAATTTTGACTTCTTCCTTTTTTATTTATATCCCCTTGACTTCCTTTTGTTGTCTAATCACTCTAGCTAGGACTTCCAGTACTATATTGAATAGGTAGGGTGAGAGTGGGCAGCCTTGCCTAGTCTTTGATCTTAGTGGGATTGCTTCAAGTTTCTCTCCATTTAGTTTGATGTTGGCTACTGGCTTGCTGTATATTGCTTTTACTATGTTTAAGTATGGGCCTTGAATTTCTGATCTTTCCAAGACTTTTAACATGAAGTGATGTTGAATTTTGTCAAATGCTTTCTCAGCATCTAATGAGATGACCATGAGGTTTTTTTCTTTGAGTTTATTTATTTAGTGGATTACTTTGATGGATTTCCAAATATTGAATCATCCCTGCATTCCTGGGATCATGATGGATAATTGTTTTGATGTGTTGTTGGATTCAGTTTGTGAGAATTTTATGGAGTATTTTTGCATCAATATTCATAAGAGAGATTGGTCTGTAGTTTTCTTTCTTTGTTCGGTCTTTGTGAGGTTTAGGTATGAGCGTAATTGTAGCTTCATAGAACAAATTGGGTAGTGTTCCTTCTGTTTCTATTCGATGGAATAGTTTGAAGAGAATTTTGGTATTAGGTCTTACTTGAAGATCTGATAGAGTTCTGCACTAAAACCATCTTGTCCAGGACTTTTTTTTTTTTTTTGGTGGGGAGACTTTTAATGACTTCTTCTATTTTTTTAGGAAATAGAAGGATTGTTTAGATGGTTTATCTGCTCCTGATTTAATTTTGGTTTCTGGTATCTGTCTAGAAAATTGTCCATTTCATCCAGATTTTCCAATTTTGTTGAGTATAGGCCTTTGTAGTAGGATACGATGACTTTTTTAATTTCCTCAATTTCTGTTGTTATGTCTCCCTTTTCAGTTCTGATTTTATTAATTTGGATACTATCTCTGTGCCCTATGGTTAGTCTAAGGGTTAATCTATCTTGTTGATTTTCTCAAAGAACCAGCTCCTGGTTTTGTTGATATTTTGTATAGTTGTTTCTGTTTCTACTTGGTTGATTTCAGCTCTGCGTTTGATTATTTCCTGCCGTCTACTCCTCTAGGGTATATTTGCTTCTTTTTGTTCTAATGCTTTCAGGTGTGCTGTCAAGTTGTTAATGTATGCTCTCTCCAGTTTTTTTTTTTTTTTTTTTTTTTTTTTTTTTTGGTACTTAGAGCTATGAGTTTTCCTCTTAATACTGCTTTCATGGAGTCCCACAATTTTTGGTATGAGGTGTCCTCCTTTTCATTAAATTCTAAAAAGTCTTTAATTTCTTTCTTTATTTCTTTCTTGACCAAGTCATCCTTAAGTAGAGCATTGTTCAGTTTCCATGTGTATGTGGTCTTTTCATTGTTTTTGTCATTATTAAAGACCAGCCTTAGTCCATGGTGGTCTGATAGGGTACAAGGAATTATTTCAATTTTTTGTATCTGTTGAAGCCTGTTTTGTGACCAATTATATGATCTGTTTTGGAGAAGGTACCATGAGGTGCTGAGAAAAATGTATATTCTTTTGTTTTAGGGTGAATATATACGTGTGTGTGTGTATAAAATAAGTTAAATATATATAATCAGTATATATATATATATATATATATATATATATATATATATATATAATCAGTTAAATCCATTTGGTTCATAACTTCTGTTAGTTTCATTGTGTCTCTGTTTAGTTTCTGGTTCCATGATTTGTCCATTGCTGAGAGTGGGGTATTAAAATTCCCCACTATTATTGTGTGAGGTGTGATGTATGCTTTGAGCTTTAGCAAAGTTTCTTTGGCTTGGGGACTAAGCTAATGTCATCTCCATTGGATCCTGGAAGCCTCTTGCTTTGCTGGCATCTGGAACTTTCAGACTGAGCACAGTGACCCCAGTGGAGGAGTTAGGGGAAGGATTAAAGGAGCTGAAGGAGTTTGTATCCCTATAGGAAAAACAGCAATATCAACCAAGCAGATCCCCCAGAGCTCCTAGGGACTAAACCACCAACCAAATAATACACATGAAGGGACCCATGGTTCCAGCTGCATATGTAGCAGAGGATAGCCTTATCTGGCATTAATGAGAGGGAAGGCACTTGGTCCTGTTAAGGACTGGTGCCACAGTGTAGGGGTATGCCAGGGTGGGGAGGCTGAAGTGGGTGGGTGGGCAGGTGGAGGAAAACCCTCATAGAAGTTGGATGTGCAATAGGGAAGGGGGATAACACTTGAAATGTAAACAAATAAAATAACCGAAAAAATTTTTAAAAAGATATTTACACATATACCTATTAGGATGAGAACATACTGATTAATGAAATTTTGTTCAGTGTATTATAAAAATATCTGTATACCTCCTTTATAATCTTGCTTTATCATGGATCAAAAGCCAAGAAAAAAAAAAAGAAAAAAAAGTTTCTTTTATGTATGTGGGTGCCCTTGCATTTGGGGCATAGATGTTCAGAATTGAGAGTTCATCTTGGTACATTTTTCTTTGATGATTATAAAGTGTCCTTCCTTATCTTTTTTATTATATTTGGTTGAAAATCAATTTAATTTGATATTAGAATTGCTATTGCAGCTTGTTTCTTGGGACCATTTGCTTGGGAGATTGTTTTCCATCCTTTTACTCTGAGGTAGTGTCTGTCTTTGTGACACAGGTGTGTTTCTTGTATGCAGCAAAATTCTGGGTCTTGTTTATGTATCCAGCCTGCTAGTCTATTTCTTTTTTATTGGAGAATTGAGTCCATTGATATTAAGAGATATTAAGGAGAAATGATTGTTGCTTCCTGTCACTTTTGTTACTGGAGTTGGAATTATGTTTGTGTAACTATCTTCTTTTGGGGTTGTTGGAAGACTACTTTCTTGTTTTTTTATGTTGTAATTTCCCTCCTTGTATTGGAGTTTTCCATCAATTATCCTTTGAGATGCTGGATTCATTGGAAGATATTTTGTAAATTTGGTTTTGTCATGGAATATCTTGGTTTTTCCATCAATAGAGATTGAGAGTTTTGCTGGATATAGTAGTTTGGGCTGGCATTTGTGTGCTCTTAGGGTCTGTATGATATCAGTCCAGGATCTTCTGGTTTTTATAGTCTCTGGTGACAAGTCTGGTGTAATTCTTATAAGTCTGCCTTTATATGTTACTTTACCTTTTTCCCTTACTGCTTTTAGTATTTTTTCTTTGTTTTGTATATTTGATGTTTTGATTATTATATGACTGGAGGTATTTCTTTTCTGCTCTAGTCTATTTGGGGTCTGTAGGCTTCTTGTATATTTAAGGACATCTCTTTCTTTAGGTTAGGAAAGTTTTCCTCTATAATTTTGTTGAAGATATTTACTGGCCCTTTAACTTGGGAGTCTTCACCCTCATCTATACCTATTATCCTTAGGTTTGGCCTTCTCATTGTGTCTTGGATTTCCTGGATGTTTTGGGTTAGGAGCTTTTTGCATTTCACATTTTCTTTGACAGTTGTGTCAATGTTTTCCATGGTATCTTCTGCACATGAGATTCTCTCTTCAATCTCTTGTATTCTGTTGGTGATACTTGCATCTATGACTCCTGGTCTTTTTCTTAGGTTTTCTATCTCCAGGGTAGTTTCCCTTTGAGATTTCTTTATTGTTTCTACTTCCATTTTAAGATCCTGGATGGTTTTTTTTTTAATTCCTTCACCTGTTTGGTCGTGTTTTCTTGCAATTCTTTATGGGGTTTTTGTTTTTCCTCTTTAATGGTTTCTACCTCTTTACTTGTGTTCTCCTCAAATTCTTTGAGAGTGTTATTTATGACCTTCTTAAAGTTCTCTAACATCATCATGAGAAGTGATTTTAATTCTGTATCCTGCTTTTCCAGTGTGATGTGGTGTTCAGGGCTTGCTATGGTGGGAGAACTGGGTTCTGGTGATGTCAAGTAACTTTGGTTTCTGTTGTTTATGTTCTTGCGCTTGCCTTTTGACGTTTGGTTAACTTTAGTGCTACCTGCACTCACTGGTTCTGACTGGAGACTGTCTTTCCAATTATCATGCTTGTGTCAGAACTCCTCAGGTCCAGATGTCTCTGTGATCCTGTGATCCGGCTGCTCTGAGTACAGTGTCTC
Organism: Arvicanthis niloticus; assembly: GCF_011762505.2. Classification (NCBI taxonomy): domain Eukaryota; kingdom Metazoa; phylum Chordata; class Mammalia; order Rodentia; family Muridae; genus Arvicanthis; species Arvicanthis niloticus. The sequence continues at coordinate 120,426,786 of NC_047658.1, read as the reverse complement.
CTCTAGGATGTCTCAGGATAAGGTGTCTTCCTGAGAGCAGATCAGCTAGGTGTTTGCTGCTCTGAATGCAGTGGCTCCTCTAGGATGTCTCAGGGTATGGTGTCCACTGCTCTGAGGTCGGTGGTCTCTCTAGGATGTCTCAGCAAACAGTTTCCACAAGGGAGCAGACTGGCTGGGTGTCTGCTTCAGCCACAGGGATCTGCCTCTCTGAGGTCAGTGGCCTCTCTGGGATGTCTCAGGTTACAGTTTCCACAGGGGAGCAGACCGGCTGGGTGTCTGCTCCAGCCACAGGGATCAGGAGAGGGGTGGAAAGGGAGTCTTATTTACTTTCTCTTTAAGAACTTGTACCTATTTAACTGTGTTTTTTGTATTTCTTTAAGTGAGTTCCTTATATCCTCTTTAAAGGTCTTTACTATCTTCATGTGGTGAGATTTTGGGTCATTATCATGCTTTTCAGGTGTGTTGGAGTATCCATGGCTTGCTGTGATGGGAGAGCTGGGTTCTGATAGTGTCAAAGTATATGAGCTTCTGTTGGTCATGATCTTGTGTTTGCCTTTCACCATCTGGTTATATCTGGTGTTAGCTAGCCTGGGTGTCTCTGTCTGGAGCTTGCCTCCTGTGTCCCCTAATTGTAGCAGATCTTCTGGGAAACCTGTAGATTTACAGTGTTGAGACAGAGGGGTAAACAAACAGATCTGCCCCAGCACAGATGCAGACTGGAAGGGAAATGGCAACGTTGTCCTCTTGTCCATTCAAACAAAGAACATTTCTCCACAGGTAAGAGAACTTACTATTGCATTTAATGTGATTTCTAAATCATTCTTGTGTTATTGTATGTGACACTTATCATGGGGTAATGAAACACTCAAGTTACTCGCTTCTTTTAATGTTTAGTATTGAAAATTATTCGTGTGTGTATATGTATGCAAGGTGGCAGGAGATTATACAAGAATTGTTTCTCCTCAAGCACTGAGCATTTGTCAGTGACTGATTTTTATATCACAAGTATTACTACATTTTCCTTTTCAAAATTAACTTAAACTTCCTTTTTCCAAATGTACTATATTTCTTGGGACAGTATTTTGCTATCTCACTATGTATTCCTGCTTTGCCTGGAACTCACAAAGTAGATCAGCCTGTCTTCAAACTCACAGAGATCCTCCAGCATCTGCCTCCCAAGCACTGGGATTAATGTTGTGTGCCAACATACCCAGCTCCAATTCACTGTTTTTCAGGAAAAAATTACTTATTAATTTATTTATTAAATTTTTCTTAGATTTATTTTTTACTTTTTTTAAATTACTCAATTTACATCCCACTTGCTACCCCTCTCCCTGTCAGCCCCTCATATACTACTTCCCCCACTCTACCTCTCCTTCTCCTCTGAGCAGGTAGGGGCTCCTCTGGGTTTCTCCTCACTCCCGAATTTCAAGTCTCTGTGATGATAGTCACTTCCTCTCCCATTGAGGCCAGACCAGGCATCCCAGCTAGAAAAACATATCCCACATACAGGCAACAACTTTTGGGATACTTCCCATTCCAGTTCTTCTGGACCCACATGAAGACCAATCCATACATCTGCTACATATGTGTGGGGAGGCCTAGGTTCAACCCATATGTGCTCTTTGTTGGTGGTTCAGTCTCAGAGGGCCCCAAGGGTTCAGGTTAGTTTATTCTGTTGGTCTTTCTATGGCATTTCTATCTTCTTAAGGGCTGTAATGCTTGCTTCTATTCTTCCATAAGAGTCCCCAAGCTCCATCTATGGTTTGGCTGTGGGTGTCTGTATCTGTCTGAGTCAGCTTCTAGGTGGAGCTTCATGGAGGACAACTTATCACTGTCTGCAAGCATAACATAGTATCATTAATAATATGAGGGAATGGTGCTTACCCATTGAAAGGGTCTCAAGTTGGACTGGTTTTGGGTTGGCCTTTCTTTCCCTTAGTCTCTGCTCCATCCTTCATCCCTACATTTCTTGTAGTCAATATAAGTTTTGGGTCAAAAGTTTTGTGGGTAGGTTGCTGTCCCTATTGTTCCCCCAGGGTTCCTGCCAGGCCACAGAAGGCAGCATCCCCAGACTCCATATCCCCAATGCTGTGAGTCACAGCTAAGGACACCCCCACTGATTCATAGGTGCCTCCCTATCCCAGGTCTCTGTCTCTTTCTAGACATACCTACTACCTCCCCCAATTAAGTCCAGATTTTCATTCACTGGCATGGCCATTCAGCTATCTTTTTGCCCATCCCCACACCTGACCCCAAACCCTTACTCCCTCTCAATCCCCTCTCCAACCCAATTTCCTTCCTCCATCTGCCTTCCAGGACCAGTACTTAGATTCTATCTATTAACCTCCTTCCAATTCCTCCTAGAAAATCTCTTCATTACTTTCCCCACTTCACATCCTTCTTTATTTTTTGGTTATTAGTAACTCCTGAGCCCAATTAGTGCTTCACATATGCACATGGGTTTGTGGCCATTTATTGGGACACAAAAAAACAATCATTGGACAATTCCCTACAAGAGAATGACTCTCCCTCCCCCGGGAGATATAAGCTGTTAGGATCTCTTTTGCCAAGAGATTTAATTCATATTTTTCTCTTAGACTCTTTTATTGCTAGGATCTGAAATGTCTACTACAATGTCATATAAATGTATATATCTATTTCATCTTTCAATGAGATGTGAGAACTCCTAGTAAGTTCTTACAAGGATTTGTGAAAAAGTTTTTTTTCTTTCCCTATTAATTTAAAATACTATTATTGGTATATAAAAACTCTTGCCAATATTTATATTTATCTTCAAGGTATTCATTTGTTTGTTGGGCTCATGTCCACTATGCTATAAAGATGAATTATTGATAAATATAGTATTAGCATCTGAAAGTATAAGTATTTTATTCAACTTTTAAAACCATTTAATCTATTATCACTAAGTTCATCACAAAGTAGGTCAACTTTGTCTAGGAGTATACACATGGTTTTTACCAATAATTCTTCTGTTAGCGAAAACTAACTCAAAGATTATATTAAAAATTATACCTCTATGGTTCTACAAATGAAATATTTACTTTGATCATTTTTCTCCATTAAAGTCAATATCATTATGTTGGCTCCCTTGTGATGTTTTGCATGCAAAGACAAGAAAACTAATAAAGAGATAATTAAGAGGACATATGTCTTCATTACCCAAAGCAGTTTCACTTTCATGGATAAGGCTCTTAATAGGCCTCTAAGTAGAACAGGTATGCCTCACTGTCCATAGAGCTGATAAGAGAGCTCTCATTTCTCAAAAAGAAAAAAATATCAACATTAGTATTTCTATTCATAGACACAGCAATCATTCACAGTTAATTATCAGCTCTCAATAATGATAACCACCATCTAATGAACAGACCTATGAACCTGGTTGTGTACTGTCTACTGGCCTCCATTTTCAGTCATAGCTGTCTCTATAAAGAATTAATATAAGGACTTTTGTTGTTCTTATTTTTTTAGTGTGGATATTAGAAACACTCTAAACTTTGAAATCCTCACCACATTTCATGCAGCTTTTCAAGAAGCAACATACTCTGATATTAGCATAATCATGGGGACATCAAATAGTGAAGTCTACACAACTTCTTTGCAGTGTTTTCTGTGAAGGCTACTGAAGTAGACTTGTGTACATGGACTCGCTCCAACAAAACAGCAGAATTATACATTAGAGTATTTTCCCGTTTGGAGACTTAAATATACTTATAAAGGGTTTCAGAAATTATTACAAATATGCTAAATTATTTCTCTTCTTTTATTAGCAGAATAGATTTTTCTTTTATTTTTTATTTAAGACAAGGTTTTACTATGTAGTGTTGGCTGGTCTAGAACTCACTATGTAGACAAGCTAGCTCCAGGTATTTGTCTGACTTTGCCTCCCGAGTGCTGGAATTGAAGGCATGAGCAGTCATGTCTGCTTCTATTTCTCACTGATTTTAATTCTTTAAAAATTTCACACAATGTGCTTTGATCAGATTACTATTTTCCCCAACTCCTCTCAGCATCTTCTTGACAGTTTGAGAATGACTGGCTCTTTCCATGGAACAATGAGACGTTTCTTTGTTTTCAGGGATCATTGAAGAAAGACAGATGATGTGATATTGTAGTGCTATGATTTCACCCTGGTCATCTATGGACTTCTTGTCTCCCTTTTAATCTTAGAAAAACCAGGGAAATGATTGCTAAGGGAAACAGCACCAAGATCACCCACTTCATCCTCCTGGGATTCACAGATTTACCCAGAATAATAATACTGCTCTTTATCACATTCCTGCTCATCTACATTACAACTCTGACCTGGAATCTGTCCCTCATTTTGTTAATAAGAATGGATTCTCACCTCCACACTCCCATGTATTTCTTTCTCTGTAACCTGTCCATTATAGACCTTTGCTATGTTACCTGCACAGTCCCAAAAATGCTCTCAAACTTTTTCCAGGAAAAGCAAACTATCAGCTTTGTGGGCTACATGGTTCAGAATTTCTTCTTTTCCACCATGGGGCTGAGTGAGTCTTGTCTCATGGCAGCCATGGCCTATGACAGGTATGCTGCCATTTGTAACCCTCTTCTGTATGCATCAATCATGTCACCCACTCTTTGTGTACTGATGGTGCTGGCATCCTATCTTTCTGGGTTCACTGCTTCTTTGCTTCAGTTGTTTGCTTTGTTTCGTCTTCACTTCTGTGGAACTAATGTCATCAAGCACTTCTTCTGTGACATGCCACAGTTGTTACTTCTGTCCTGCACAAACACTTTCTTTGTACAAGTCCTGACCGCCATATTAACAATGATCTTTGGATTTGTAAATGTGCTAGTTATCATGATATCCTATGGCTACATTGTCTTGTCCATCCTGAAGATCACTTCAGCTAAGGGCAGATCCAAGGCATTCAACACCTGTGCTTCTCACCTGACAGCTGTTTCCCTATTCTACACCTCCAGTATCTTTGTCTATTTGAGTTCAAGTTCTGGTGGCTTCTCCAGTTTTGATAGATTTGTGTCTGTTTTCTACACTGTGGTGATTCCCATGTTGAACCCTTTGATATACGGTCTGAGGAACAGAGAAATCAAAGATGCTATGAAGAGGTTACAGAAAAAGACAATCTGCAGCTAGCAACACAGAATCTGAAATTTTTAATATATGTGTTCTGCCACAACTGCTGTTGCCCACAATAATATGCACATGGTTGGAACACAACAAAATTCATGGGCTTTTGGAGAAAAAAAGTTTTACTTTAAAGCAGGCACTATTTCTGTAGGAACTAACTGACTTAATGCCATGGAAACACCTTTAAGATCCAGAGGATTACAGTCTCCATATAACACAATGACCATCTCATTATTCATTCTTCTATGCACAGGCATTTAAGAAACATCAAGTTTAGAAACATTATAAGACTGAAGACTGCTAACTCACAGAACTATGCCCATAGATAAGTTTCCCCACACAGGGTCCAAAATCCTTGTCACAACTATCATGACATAGTGTCCTAAAAGCTAGGGCATGACCATTGACTGTTCTGTGTTTCTGAACAGATGAAGATGATCTGCTAGGACTCCCTATTTATAAGACGTAGAGTTAAACAATGGTTTGATTGCATCTTCTAAAAAAACCAACTTGAAACTGTTGGCTTCTTTCTAAGGAAATTGATGCTAAGAATTAGTAAGTTTAGGGTCATATACTTGCATCCATCAAACATAGCCTAAGAAAAAAGGAAGTGGTTTGAATCATGACAAATGATAAAAAGAAATTGCCATTTACTTAGTATTTTAATGGGTTGTTTCTGTTATCTAGAAGTGCTTCCCATAATTTCAGTTAACTCAGTCATTCTGGATTTCTGACGGGGTTGAAGACCTATAGTCTCATAGCCAATCCTGGCTATTTACTTTGAGAGAAAAGATCTGAGTGGATGGTTTTCAGCTGACATTCATTCTAAAGCCAAGAAAAAAGTCAAAACTCAACTCACTCAAAACTGAGTGTTTTAGTTAGGAGAGATGACAGAGGTTCTGGTTAGTCAACAAAATGATGGACTGGGTATTAGGACTATCTTGTACCTCACTGGTACAATTTGGAATAATTATGCTCTAATTGTATTTTGAGAGAAAAGTTTTATTTTAACAGGAAGGGTGATATGTACGAGGAACTAAGGGGGAAGGAGTACCGAGAGGAAGACATGGAGTAAGGAGAGGAGAAGATGAAGGAAAGGAGAAGCTAGGTGATGAGAGAGAGAGAAAGAGGGGGGCATGGAGGCAGATGTTCACATGTCTCCACCAGTCAAAGACAGTATATATATTTAGGTTGGGTATTGGGTTACACTTCTGATTGAGCATTGCCAAACTTATAAAGCCTTTGATTAACATTTTTTTAAAAAAATGTATAAAAGCAAAAGGGGAAAGGGGGCAGGTGATAGGGATTTTCTAGGGAGGGAAAATGGGGAAAGGGGGTGGCATCTGAAATGTAAATAAAAATAAATAAACTTTGCTAACTACTTAGAAAAAATAAATAAATCTTTCAAAATGCTAAAAAAAAAAAGAAAAGAAAGAAAGAAAGAAAGAAAGAAAGAAAGAAAGAAAGAAAGAAAGAAAGAAAGAAGAAAAGTCATGGCCAATAACTGTATCTGAAAATCTTGAGGAATCCTGTAATTTCTTACTGTCCTACACTAAGCCCAGACAGTTTGCCCTGGCTTGACATAGACAATTGGATCAAGCCATCAAATTTATTTTTATATTTCTGGCTTCTGGTCAAGTTTGCTCTATGAAGACTCATTGCATTGATAGTCACCACATAATCAATATTACAGTTATTAGCTGCACCTAAAACTCTAGAACATTCCTGTGTATGTCCAACATTCTCCATCTTACTGTCCTGTGTTCCCAAAGGTGATGCAATAATTGTAGTGAAATAACAAAAACTAGACTGATGAGGTAGTTCACTGGGTAAAGGCACGTGTCACCAAATGTGACAGCTTTTGTTCTATCCCAGGACTCTTCAAGGTGAAAGAAGATAACAAGCACATACCATAACACTCTTAAGGCAAGAACAAGCCTGCACACTTAGTTTTTAATTTAAAAAAATATGGACAAATGTAAGGCTCAACTCTTTTTTGATGAACCACACAAAGGAGTAATCATTTACTAACCTGTGTTCACAGAACTGGTTTGACCCGCTTGATGTAAAACTCAGCAGGGGTATCCATCCTACTTGCATATATGATGCGCTTTATGCCCCCATATGTAATATAAGCAAAATCTTCCTGAGCTTCACTGCTTTCATTCGAACCTCACTTTCTCATGCTTCCTGCTCCTTTCCATGCTGGAAAAGCCCATGTACAGTACTGCTGTTGTGAGAATTTTGGTTTCTTTAAAAATACAGATATGTTATCTGAATATATTTTTGTTTTAATCCCAGATGTGGGCTATTGGGCTGAATCAGGTTGTCCATAGCAGCTAACTATAAATTATCTCCTGCTTTGACAGGGGTGTGGTTTTGCCCATTGAAGATAGTTTACATTTGGAATTCTGGGGACCCCTGAGAGGACTTGAAAATGCCAAAGCCCTAAGTGGGGGTGGCAGCTGATGCTCCCCCTGCTGCTGCTGTTGATGTTTGGTTGCTGGTTGTTGGTTGCTGGTTGCTGGTTGCTGGTTGCTGGTTGCTGGTTGCTGGTTGCTGGTTGCTGGTTGCTGGTTGCTGGTTGCTGGTTGCTGGTTGCTGGTTGCTGGTTGCAGATATCCTGCTGATGAAGATTGGACTTGCTCTAAGTAACTCAACACCCATAATCAGCAGGAAGCAGTCTAGTGATATTGACACCCCTTTCCCCCCTTACCTTCTTTCTCTCCTACCTAGAATTTGGGGATTGGAAGAGATGGAGGAAGGTAGTAGGGAAAAGAAGACAATAAAGTAGCCAAAAGAATGGTTACATGCTGCTTACTGGCCCCACTTCCCACAAGCACAGGAATAGCCATGGCAGTCACTCACAATCGTGGCTCGGAACCCTCACAAACTGGATATGGAAGTATCTCTCTTCAAAGCTGCCAGGCCAGATGGCTAGCTGGCATTGTCTAACTGGAAGACAGGCAGACCACATTTTATGGACCACATTTTAGAAGCAAAAAAAGCAGCCAAGTTCTAAAATAAAACTATAATGTTAGACTTTGCTTCAGTGTCTGCACACATAGAAAATCCAGCATGCATGAAGTATGGTTTGTTATTCTATGACAGAGTTCTGATTAATCTAATAAAAATTTGGTCTTACAATAAAACAACGTGGATGCTTTTTTCTTATGAAATCTTTAAGAAGAAGAAAACTTGATTTACATGATCAAAAAAAAAAAAGGAAAGCCATATCTGACTTTTGATTCATTTTCGATATCTGTGAGCTAAGAAAGTGGCTTTCAGGGGACATCTAATCCCTAACCTTTACCTTCAGCCTACAATACAAATGAGACTCCATGTAGGTTTAACTGCTATTTGGATGTGCATTGTGAGCCTACCCTAAAAGCTGTGGCTTCTAAAAAGCCCTGTATCACTGGCCTGCTCTCCTGTTATCTCCTGCATCCTGTGATAGATGCCATTACCAACTGGGTATACTGTGCACCTGCCTGCATACCACCTATTTTCCATCTAGTTCCTGCTTTTAGTACAAAACAAAACTGGGTGTTCTTTCTGCATTTAACATATTTTAGTGTTGATGGATTTGCATCTTGAGAGGCTCTGGAATCATTCTGTACTACATATATTATCTTTGGTAGTTTTCTGACAGAAGGGCATGCATGAAATTTCTACTTTAGCCAGCTAAGTAGTCTATCCTAGTTTTGTAAGCATGCTGTGGCTTGACCCCAGGCTTCCTACACGATACTCATGAGCTCTTCCTTTGAGACATTCTGCAGGTTGGCCTTTTTAATGCACCTATTTGATTTTGATTTCATTAACTTATTTTACTTAATACCACTTGAAATTTGCAGATCATGATTCTATTTATAGATTCAATACAATGTTTGATATATGTATTCAGTGTGAAATAATGGTGGAGTTTTTACTGTTCTTTTGTTGTGAAGAGACAGTGTAACCAAGGTAATTGTTATAAAAGAAATCATTTAATCATAGGCTTGCCTACAGTTTTAGAGTGTTAGTCCAAGATCATCATGCCAAGCAGATGGGCATAGGGTTAGAACAATAGCTAAGAGCTTAACACCCTGATCTGAAAGGCAGATAGAAGGAAGGAAGGAGAGAGGGGGGACTGGGCTTGGCATAGGCTTTTAAAACATCTAAGCACATCCCTAATGACACACCTCCTTCAATGTCAATGTGTTCTGGCTTATGCAGGATGATTGATAGTAGAAAAGAAAGAAACAGTAGGATGAATTTAGGCTTCTCAGCTGCAATGGATCAGCCTCTCAAGAACTGAACACTGACAGCTTCCTAGAAGCTCTTTTTATTGTTATACAAAAGGCAATTTTAGCAAGTTAATTTTGACAAGCCAAAACTTATCTGGTCTAGGGGTTGACTTGAAAAACCCAACATCTAAGCTATTCTCAGCCATACAAGATTTCCTGATTTACCAAACATATCTTGAGACTAAGTTATGTGATGACTCTGAGAACCCTTGAAAAGAACAACCCCATAAAATCTCAGATGACAGTCACTGACAAAAGGCTACTTCAAAGCTTAGGTGTCATTATTCCAGATTCATTTCAGACACAACAATTTTGCTAAAATTTGCTATATTTCAACAAGGACATGCTATAGGCTTAGATTTTTCAAAACCTACTTTTAAAAGGGTTTTTAAATGTTTTACCCTCCCTTCTAGCCTATTACCCACCGGAGATAATGGAAAGGAAAGGTATTATTACAAAGAGGATGTGGATCTGTGTAGAAATGGGGAGAATTGAATCTGCATTATCAGGATATCAGCAGTTCAGTTCACACACATCAACAGCAGTAACTCGATCCAGAAGAAACCACAAGGCTCTGCCAATCAGCCAGAGTCTGTAGAAGGGGCAAAAAGATGCTGGAATATCATGAGGAGTTTTTTGTTCTCTTTTTCTTTATGATGTCATGACAAATGACCACTAGGGAAGAAAGCAAGACAAACCAATGCCAATGCCACAGCATCATCAGTGAAGACCAGCATCATCAAAGCCCAACAAAGACCAGCAAAGATTGGCAAGGTGAACCGATGCTAGAGCATCTTCCGCTGTCTGTTGGGTTATACTTATACCCTTTCCAAACATCCTGTGTCCTATCAAGTATCTGCTCTAGAAAAACATCACATGCCCTTTTTCCAAACAGTTTCCAGAAAAACACCATGTGTCTGTTCTGAGCAAAACATCTTCTCATAAACTTCCTCTTGTAAGACCATTTCAAAAAATTCACATGACCCAATTAAGTCTCCAAAAAAATCAGAAATTTCCACTTCAACACACCTTCTCATCCTTCTCAAATTATGCCACTAACTGAAGATCAGGATCCAAATATATAAGCTTTGTGGGAATATTTCTATTCAAACTACCATAGATGATGTTATATCCACCACAGCCTGTTTTTTTTTTTTCCTTAGGCATTTGGTGTGTGCTATATTTGGTCTGCAAAGAGACATGTTTTAACAACTGGATTCCCAAGACATTTGGGAATGAGACATTTGGGAGATGGTGGAATCTTTGAAAGGTTGGAATCTAGTCAATGGTTATTAGTGGGATACCATGCAAAGGCTTGTGGACCCAGTGGACACAATCAATCCTTTTCTGCCTGCCTCCTGGCTAATGATGTGAGCAGTTTACTCCAGTATGCTCCCACCATTACCACCCAGTGCTCCTGTCCAAGCCATAAAGCAATGACACTGTCCAGTCTTGTACTGCAACTGCCTACACTGGCTATGTAACCTTTTTATCTTTATCAGCTAATTCTCTCAGGCATCTCATAAAAATGGATAGTTGATTAATAGGGCATGTTTGCTGAAAGGTGAGTTTAATTGTTCTCTTCTCTCATCTCTAAAGGTTATTTTCTTCAGTGAGAGATCTTAAGATTCAGAGGAGAAAAGGTGACTTCTCTTATCCTTATTCTTTCTGTGATATTATAAATCTGTCTCTTTGGGTTTCTGAAAAAGAAAGATGGTTTTACAGTATACTCTTTGTCACCTTGTTTTCAGTAACTAAGTCCTGGACTTGGTTTCGGTATCAGAATAATGCCCAGCTTCACAAATGCATTTAATATGAGCTGAACAAATTAATTAACCATACTATTTTAATATAGGTGTTAGTAATTTGACACATACAGTCAAATTTACCATGTTACTTATACTCACCATTAATGATTCAGCTTATTTTATTACAACATACATCCATTTTGTCATAGATAGATAGATAGATAGATAGATAGATAGATAGATAGATATAATTTCCTTGGAATACTTCCCTTGAAGTTACTGGTTAGAGAGGTCCCAACGCACCCCAAAACAGCACAAGCTACTGCCTCTGACTTTTATAGAACACCATAGCAAAATGCCAAGGCTATTGATAAATATACTTCATATTTTAGTTGCCACCCCAACATCATACCTTCATGATAATGGACTAAATTCTCTTAAACTGTAAGACAAAATAAATCCTTCCCCCAGCTTATTGTTTTTGTCAACTGTTATGTCATAGCTATAATAAGAACAAAACAGGTGGCTAGGAAAAGTCAGAGAGAAGTGGATTGACTCTCATAGAACAACCTTAGAAATTAGGGCAGCAGGAACCTGCACAGGGTGGACAAAGACTGGAAACTAACACTTCAGCTGAAAATGTATGCAAAATAACTAGGTTTCTAGGCCTTTCACCCCTTTTGTGATCAGATAGCCTTTCCTACTATCTTTCATCACTCCAGCAAAACATAGAGAGAGGTCTATAATCAAGGAAATTGGACCATGCTCTATGGGCTCATGACTATGATTGGCATACACACACACACACACACACACACACACACACACACGCTAAAACAAAGGGGGTGAGGTCATATCTACACAGTGAGGTACTGAAGCCCATCCTTCCCCATACATTTATTCTACTCTATCCCATTAGCTCTTGAAACACTACTTGCTGAGTTACTGTCTCCTAAGAGACAGGAGGCTCCTATGCAGAGCCAAGCCTTTCCAAGACATGCATGGTTTCACAGATCAACCATAAGTCTGTAGGAGCAGTAGCAGAAGATCAATCAACCACAGTCCATGACTATGAAAGCCAAGTTTCAAGCTTCTGTCTTTGAAATGTTGACTTTACATTTTAAAAACAAGTCTAGTTCTGTATCAAAATTGAGTGACAAGGTCTACTCCGGCTACTCTTCCTGTCCTCCTCATCCATGTCTTTTCTCCAACACTCCAGATCTAGCCCAGGTCCTGTGCCCTATGTCCCAACCAACTCTGGCCATCTGTACATCAGCCTTCTGTCTTCTTGAATCATTTCTTACTCAATAACATTCTCTGCTTCAGTTGGTTTTGTGCCTCACACACCTCAAACTGATCACATCTTTGTGAGGTCAGCACTGGGAAACATCTCAATTGCTACTTGTACCTAATGACGTTCTCATTTAAGGTTTACATCAGAAAACTTTCCTTCTTTAGCTGTCCAGAGAGATGATGAACACAAAGAACATATTTATCAAAGACAGTGAGTATATTCAGTATTACCCCTTTGCCGAAATGAAAAATTACCAAAGAACAAGATATTACTGGGAATAAAAATAAGATTCCACATTTCCCCAGTCTCTTCTGGAATGGTGAACAACTTAGGGTATCAGAGTGAAATTTAACAAAACCATGTAATCTATTGCAGTTGATGGATTAAGCGTTTCTCTGAACTACAAACTTTAAGTCAATGTGTCTGGGATGCTCATAATCTTCCCAGGAAACATGGTTCAACAGCACTGGTGCTCAGTGTGTTAGGAAAAGAGAACCCTTAGTTACTGTAAACAGCTTAGACAAATATAGTGCAAAGAGCATTACACTGAAACCTCTTATTCTGAACCATTGACCATATCTCTGCTATTTTCTTCTCCAACAAACAAAAATACCCCGAAACTGAGACAATCCTTCCTTAAAGCCAAGAAATAACTACTCACTTCCAGATTGGGTGTTTCATAGGAAGATTTCCCAAGATTTTGTCCATGATTTTACTGGGCACACATGAATAATTATATCACAAAGTATATAAATTATATCATACTCCATACTACTTTCAATATTTTGTTTAAATAGATTAGCAAAGCATTTGAGAAATTCTTATGAAAAGAGGAACTTTCCCTAAATAAAAAAATAATAAAAATTAATAACACCATAATCTTAGATATAAAATGATTTGATTTCAAATTTATTTTGAAAGAATAACACCTACATTACCAAGAGTCTTAAGCAGCAATTACATTCAGAAATGTCAGTAAACTGCTAAAGTCACTTAATTCAATCATATGTGCCTTCTAGTTCCTGAACCAAGTGATTACTGTTTGAAGGAATAAAATGACCATTGGATTGGCTGTGCCTCCTAGAAAAGAACTACTTCTAATAGTTAAAGTGTTTCTAAGGCAAAACAATACTAACCATCTATCAAGTTTTAGGTCATGCACATTTTCCACCAGCTATTGCATAAGTGAAAAAGATGTGGTCTAAGACTTCAGTAATGATAAAGTAAATGGTTTATCTAAAGCTATTTACCATGAATGTGATTATTTGATTCTTGAAACCAGAGTCCAGATACAATTTTATATTTAAATTCCAAATGACAAATAGCAGAACCTGATACTGTGGTACTTCCTCTCTAGCATCCCATTAAATTATGGCTATTTCATTACAAGGTCCCCTTTAATTACTGGAGGTCAGGCCTCTATCCCTGCCTTGGCAGGATTAGAATCGCCACAGCCCTTCTATACTTGGAGAAGGGAGGAGATGTCAGGGGCAGCCCTGCTTGTACACTGAAGGCCTAATATCAGCTATAAGCCTAAAATCAGAAACAGGCCTGACTTACATGCCTGCTAACACAAAGTTTTGGGTCTCTATGGAAAAAACACTGAAACAGAGAGCTATAAACTATTGTAAACAGGCAGCTTTTGTTGAAATCTACCAGCCTGAGTAGTCATAGACCTTGTAAATAGGCAGCCTTTGGCAGATAGTACCAAATTAGATAAGGACAAGTGAATCATAGGCAGAGTCATAGTGACCTGACCCCTGAACCTTCACCCAGCTGATACCCTGTTCTGAAAGATATCTGTACTCCTCATGAACACCTATGCTCCTGTGTCATCCTCTTCCCCACATCTTGCATTTTTGTGTTTATAACCCCCATGTTAAAAAGTAAAAATTATGATTTGATAAAAAGCACACACACACACAGTGTACCCCTGGTTCGGCTGACTTAGCTCCTGACAATCTATTTTCTTGTTCTCAGAAATACTTTGAATTATAAAGCGTTATTGTGTTTTTTGTTAGTGTGCTGGGTAAAATGATTTTTATTGATCTCATTTTAAACTTCAAGGTTTGTAGTGAGTTAAAATGTCCTTTAACATAATTATAGGTCATATTTATTTTCGTATTGTAAAATGCTGGTTGATCTGTTGAACATTTTAAAAAACTGGATTCCTTTTTGAGAATTTCATATATGAACACTGTATTTGCATGATTTCCCCCTATCTCTCCTTCCTCCTACTTTTCCCAACCCCCCATACTTTTTAAATGCATCTTATTATTTGATTACTGTTTCTATATGTATACGTGTATAAGTATATATGTTTATACAAATATTGATAAATGAAGTGTTTTTAAAAATATGGCTATTTATCCTTGGTTATATAGACAATGAAATATCCCTATCAAATTTCTTCTATTATTACAAATATCAGTACTATATCTTATGGCAGTACACATAAGACTTTACTGTAGTAAGTTACCAAATATTCAATTTCCTATGTTTTAGCAGGTGTAAACAAGTTTGTGATTAGGACACAATGGCATCAGCTTGTTCCCAATTAACTAGTTTCTTTGTCACTTAGGGTTATACATGATAATGCTCAAAATCACTCTTACAAAAACAAAAACAAAATCAAAAATCACTCTTACAAAAACAAAATCACTCTTACAAAAACAAAATCAGATTAGCACCTAGATCTATCATCATCCCAAACCAAAACACATAGACATCAGCATAAAAACACAATCAAATACAACTAAAGTAATCTTTCTCTACCAGAGCCCAACTATCCTATCACAAAAGGCTCTGAATGTTCCAACATAGCTGAAGCACAAGAAAAAGTCATTAAAATCAAATATATTAAGATGTTAGAGGTCCTTATAGAGAAAATGAACAAATCCCTTAAAGAAATTCAGAAAAAACAGAAACAACTGAAGAAGACAAGCAAAACTGTTCAAAACCTGAGGAAAAATAGAAGCAATAAATAAAATAAAACTAACAAAATTCTGAAAATAAAAAATTTAGGAATTTGAGCAGGAATTCACCAAACACATGGTGAATTGCACAAAGGCAAAATTCACCAACACATACTATAAATGGAAAAGAAAATCATAGTTTGGAATGATTACAAGTCTATAGGCATTGAAGATACAGTAGAAAAGAAATGGATTCATCAGTCAAAAAAGGTTAAATTTAAAAAGTTACTGACACAAAACATCCATGCAATTTGGGACACCATGAACAGACCAAACCTAACAGTAATAGGATAGAGGGATGAGAAGAATATCAGGTCAATGACCCAGAAAATATTTTCAAGAAAATCATAGAAGAAAATACTACTAATTTTAAGAAGGACATGCCTATAAAAGTACAAGAAGCTGACAGAACACCAAAAATATTGGACCAGAGGAAAAGATAGTCTCCCCCACATAATAATCAGCATACTAAACATATATAACTGTCAGGAGCCATCTAGGATAGGCTAAAGCTGGTGGAAAGTTCCACTTCCTGGAGGTGGCCCACTGGTTTTGCATAGTCTGTGATGCCAAGGTTCCAAAGATACTTCATCTCAGGATTGCTTCTTGCATCTGATATGCTTTTCCTGTCATTACTGAATTAACATAATAACTCCTTGGCATTAACCCACCCTATTGATCAAATTTTCTGAAGATAACATAAAGATGAACTTTCATGAATTAATGCTGTTTAAATAAATTAATGGTTCCATAGAATTCCTGATTTGATTCAAATAATCTTTGGAAGAAAGTTTTAAGAGATCGTCTTAGTTGTTTTGCTAGAAAGATGTAATAAAGTTATAAATAAGTATAGAATGTTCCCACTCCTTATATAGTAAGTAAAGGCTGTATAATAAGAAACACAATGAGCTTTAATCGTTACACTAAAAAGTGAAATAGGCTTGGAACAAATTTGTATTCAAAGAATACAAAGGATAAAGTCATAGGTGTACACGAGGATAAGGTAATACCATGTTAAAAAAACTGTTGTTTTGAACTTATAACGAGCATATTAGAATGAAACACTGCTCTAAACTTACTATTAACATCCTTTTGTAACTCCCATTTTATATAACATCTTATCTCTGACATAATTTTCTGAAAAACTTTTCATCTAATAATGTATAAAGGGGCCTGAGAAAAGAAATAAGATTATTGGTTGAATAGTTTGGCCTGAAGAGCTCTACACCATCTGTCCATAGATCCACCCATCCAAGTGTCTATGTCTGCTTGTCTGTGCATATGTGTGTAGGTATATGTGTATATAAGCGTGCATGAATATTTGTGTAGTATATGAGAAAGGTGGTTGGGCCCAATAAAAATGTGAATGTGTTAATGTATAAATAAGAATGTGAATGAGAATGTAAATGTATGTATGAAATATATGTGGGTCTGTGAATATTTGCCTTTATAAAGTATCTTAATTATTTTCCTTTTCTTCCTCTCTGGTTCACAAAGAGTTAAGCAGCCTAGCCAGAGAGGCTTCTGGCTGCCTGGACAGAGAAAGGATTCATAGCAATAAATTTTATACTTAGTTCCTCACTGTTAGGCAACAGGTGTTAATCATCCAAGCCAGTAGTTTTTAGCCATAAAATAAATAAGAAAGTTTTTAGATTTATTTTAGAAGTTATCAGCATGCATTCAGAATAGTTAGAGAGCTAGAAAGCCAGAGACCATCAGTCTTTAAAGCTACCTCTGAAGCCATCAGTCTTTAAAACTACATTCAAACCCCACTTCAAACCATTTCAGGCCAGACTGGTTCCCAGCACAGAACAAAGAATATTGAAGTCTGCAATGGAAAAAGACCAAGGCAAATCTATTAGAATTCCAACTGATTTTCTATCAAGATTTTAAAAGCCATAAGTGCCTGGGCAGATTGCTGAAGATTCTAAGAGACTACAGATGACAGCCCAGACACTTCAGTTGTCAAAAATGGAGAAAATAACATATTGCATGAGAAATCCAAATTTAAACGGTATCTATCTACAAATCCAGCCCTACTGAAAGTGATAGAAGAAAATTTCCAACATAAGGAGGTTAACTACAACCATTACAACACAGGAAACAAATAGTCTCACACCAGCAAAATCAAAAGAAGGGAAACAAACAGATATACACATGCCTCCACCACCAGCTCAAACAACAACAGCAAAAACAAACTAACAGGAATCGACAAGTGTTGGTCACTGATATCTCTCAATGCCAATGTTTTCAATTCTTCAATGAAAAGATATAAATTAACAAAATGAAAGCAAGAATAAGATCCACTTTTCTATCGCATCCAAGAAACACACCTCAACATCAAGGATAACAATTACCTCAGCATAATGGGTTGGAAAAAGATATCCCAAGTATATGGTCCTAAGAAGCAAGGTAGTATAAGCATTTTTCATATCTAAAAAAATACACTTCAAACGAAAAGTAAGCAAAAAGTGACAGAGAAGAACTCTACATACTCATAAAAGGAAAATCAAAAAAATTGGCATTTTAATTTTTTATTTGTTAGTTGGTTTGGTTTGGTTTTGATTTTTTATTTGGTTGTTTTGTTAACTGGTTGGTTGGTTGGTTGGTTGGTTGGTTGGTTAGTTTTTTTTTCAAGATGGGGTTTCTCTATATTACATCCCTAGGTGTCCTGAAACTTGCTTTGTAAAACAGGCTGGCCTCGAATTCACAGAGCTCTGCCTGTGTCTGCCTGCTCACTGCTAGGATTGCATGCATGTGCCATCACTCCTGTATAACATTTCAATTCTTAACATCTAGTCCCCAAACACAAAGGCAGCCAAGTTTGTAAAAGAAACACTACTGCAGCTTAAATCATATATTAACCCTAACAATGATAGTAGAAGACTTCAGTACCATACACTTACCATTGGACAGGTCATCATTAAACAGAGGAATGCTGGAGCTAAGACATTATAAAACAAATGGATATATACCACATCTTTTACACAAACAAAAAAGAATATACCTTTTTCTCTTGTACCTCATGTGACCTTCTCCAAAATTGACCACATGCTTAAACACAAAGCAACTATCAACAGAAGCAAGGAAATTGACATAAGTCCCTACATCCTATCAGACAAACACAGAATAAAGAAGGATATTAACAAGAGAAACAAAAGAAAACTTACAAATGCATGGAAATCGAACATCTCTTTATTGAATGAAAGGTGAGCCAAGACAAAAAATAAAGAAATTAAAGACTTTCTAGAATTCATTGAAAATGAATAGATGAGATATCCAAAATTATGGGACACAACAAAACTGGTGCTAAAAGGAAACTTCATAGCACTATGTGCCTATATTTTTAAAAAATGGAAATATTTCACACTATCAACTTTATAACATACCTGAAAGCTCTAGAACAAAAAGAAGTAAGCACATCCAAGAGTCATAGATGGCATGAAATACTCAGACTGAGGGCTGAAATCAATAAAAGAAAAACAAAGAGAGGAAAACAAAGAATCAATGAAACAAAGAATTGGCTCTTTGAGAAAATAAACAAGATAGACAAACCTTTATTCAAACTAATTAATAAACACAGAGAATATTCAAATTAAAAAAATCAAAAGCAAAAGGGGAAACATAACAGCAAACAAGGAAATTCAGAGAATCATAATCTTTTAAACCCTGTACTTGGGTGGGGAGATACCCAGGAAGTCCCTGACTCACCCAGAGGAAAAGGGGAGGGGCATGGGGGAAGGATTGTGGAAGGGGCTGTCAGGAAGGAGCAATGTGTGGGATGTAAAGTAAATAAGTAAAAAATTAAAATTTAAAAATAAAATCCTATACTCCAGAAAATTGAAAAAAAATCTAAAAGAAATGGATGGTTTACTTGATAGGTGCCCCTTATCAAAGTTTAATCAAGATCAGAAAATCAATTTAAATAGATTTACAACCACTAATAAAATAAAAGCAGTCATTAAAAGCTACACCACACCAAAAAAAAAGCCTAGGAACAGATGGTTTTAGTGCAGAATTCAACCAAACTTTCAAAGAAGAGTTAAAGCCAATACTCCTCAAATTATTTCTCAAAATAGAAAACAAGGAATATTACCAAATTTATTTTACAAGAAAATATGCCAGAGTTACTAACACTTTGTCAAATCTAAGCAGCATGGTAAACCAGTGGCCATTGTTGTTTACACATCACAGTACTGCTTTGAACCAGAGACATGAAACCACAAACTTAGGTCTGAATTAAGACTACTGGCCAGAAATGATAACTCAATTTGCCTAATTATCTATAGTCTCTCCTGGTCCTTCAAGCTCCCTGAATGTTGTAGAAATTTTCTTGGGAACATGTAAATACACAATGACCCAAATACAGACAGAATGGACAGATGAAAAAAATAATTCCATACAAATCCAGCTTTGTGAACCAATGACTTTACTAGAGTTACTTACCAAACCAAGAATGACTCAAGCAGCAGCATCAACGAAGATTCCCTTTCTTCAGCATGTTTGACTAACAGGAAATTGACCTCCTTGGGAGTTCCAGACCCTACAGTCATGCACTTCCTGTGTACTCAGGGAAAAACAAACCAACCACATGTGGTCTTATATGCAGCTGGAGGGAAAGGACTGGTGCATATAATCTCAGGCAAAGGTGCTGTGATGCCCTGTTTCAAGAAGAGAGTTTGTTCTCATGAGTTTGTTTGTTTGTGACATAGTCTCACTCTGTAACCCAGACTGAAATGACACTTTGTATTTTGAGAGAAAAGTTTTATTTTAACAGGAAGGGTGATATGTAGGAGGAGCTAAGGTGGGAGGAGTACCAAGAGGAAGAGGAGGAGTAAGGAGAAAAGGAGAAGGAGAGGAGAAGCTAGGTGATGAGAGAAAGAAAGAGAAAGAAAGAGAGGGGGGACATGAAGGCCCATGTTTACGTGTCTCCACCAGTCAAAGATAGTTGATATATCTAGGTTGGGTATTGGGTTACAATTCTGATTGAGCATTACCAAACTTATAAAGCCTTTGATTAACATTTCTAAAAAATTGTATAAAAGCATAAAAGAAAAGGGGGTATGGGATAGGCATTTTCTATGGAGGGGAATTGGGGAAAGAGGATGGCATCTGAAATGTAAATAAAATATCCAATAAAAAAAAAGAAAAAATATATAAGCTGCAGCATGAAAAAAAAACACTTTGCACAAGTATACTACTTTAGAAATGAATAACTCAGAATATGCTTAGCATGTTTGACAGACACTGGATGTTATAAGTTTTGTCTTCTCTAACTTTACAATCCAGGACCTAATCAATTTACCAGAGAATAATGTCCAATGTAATAGCTTAATCTGGGTTCAGGTATCATTGTTAGGGGCTCTAGAACATTTGTTCTTCCATTTCAACATTGTGGTTAGCATTAAATTTTCATTTTGAAATTGGTGTGTGATTTATAAAAAAAAAAAGAAGAAGAAGAAGAAGAAGACGAAGAAGAAGAGTTTGTTCGCATGAATTTGTTTGTTTGTGATATAGTCTCACTCTGTAACCCAGGCTGGAATAGCACTTTGTAGCCCAGATTGCCTTAAAGCCCATGGAAATTCCCTGCCTTATTAAGCTGGAATTATAGGTAAAAATCACTCTTGGCTCTACAGACAATATTAATATTCTATCATTTTCATTTCCATGGACATGCTTATCTCTGTACTATTATAAATATTAAGTTCCCATGAATGTGAACCAATGCATTCTGTAGGGCAATTCTGCTTCATGATGTTAAAACTCACGTCTACATGGAAAAAACAGTTCCACTGAAATATTGAGAGATATCACCTTGAAGTCTTAGTTATTCTACTACCACCATTATATCACTCTCTTAAAACCATACACTACTAAAACACAAAATACTGAACATGCCTAGTCAATAATAAAAAACATGTCATTCCATCATGTGTTGTTACTCTCAGCTTGAAATAAATTCACACAAGTCCTCTGAGACCAAACTTAATCAACTTGAAATATCAAAATACATTTTTAGAATGTTCTGATTGGCTCTATAAATACCAGGTAAACATTTTGGTTGTAATGTAGAAGAGGAAGAAACATCAAATCCCACCATCTCATATATGGCTATTGGCCCATAAGAAACTGATAAAGGTCATGACTTTTCAAAATTCCAAAAATCAAACAATTAGAACACTAAGGAAATGATGCCCAAGAAACCATGTTTTCCTCATGATTTTTTATTCATAATTTAAGCTCCCAATTTGTGTTTACATAAATATTATTAAATGACTAGGTAGTGACTTTTTAAAAAATAATCAAGCTGTTTCTGATTAGTCTTCCTAAAAGGAACAAGAAAGCCAACATATGGCTTTGATTCCTTCAAATAAGAACTTTTCATATTACCATCTACACCTGCTCAGGATCACAGAATAATCAATGGTGATGGCCCAGGCTTTAGTACACTACACCTTGATACTGATGACACAGAATTAGTCGAATCTGAGGTCAGGAATTTGATCAGGAATCTTCTCTAAAGGCATTCATTCCTCATAATTTAACAGTTTTCAGGCTTCCACAAGTTTCTCAACTTGATATTTCTAAAATACCTATAGATAGAATAATTAATGAGGAAACAGCCCATTTTGTAACATGGAAATTAGGATACTACTGGTTCTAAAGAGGATGCATTTGTAACATGGAAATTAGGATACTACTGGTTCTAAAGAGGATGTCACTTACTGGTTTCTGTCTTTGTATACATTACTCTATATCATAGTATTTCCATCTATTAAGTGTCAATAACAATAATAGGTAAGACATTTCAGTACTCTAAAGATAATTATGTTAAAGATTATAAAAACTTTAAATTTCATAGTATTATTAGACCTTCTCTTTATTAATAGACTGTACACATGTGATTTAGAAATCTAACATTTCCTGTAAGTGAAATCCATCAGAAAAATTCTTTCACTAAGTAAATTGTACAGGTAACAGACAATGAATGATTACAGCAAAATAGGGTCTTCCAAACATAACACAGCAATCGCATATAGGAACTCACAGGAAACAATGACTTTAGGCCCAATACCTCCAGCAGATCATGCCAGGCAACCCCTATCATGTACTAGGAGGCAGTAATCAGTTTCTGAAGTAGAAATCTCTGGTTTCTTTGGAGACTCAGTTGTGTCATATGATGTTTTCTGGAAACTGTCTTATGAGAGAATTTTTTGTTGAAGCAGACATGCAGACATATGAGAAGGTGTTTTGCTGAGAACAGACACATAATGTTTTTCTGGAAGCTACCTGAAAAAGTGTTATGTGATGTTTTCCTAGAGTGGACACTTGAGAGAACAGATGATGTTTGAAAAGGGTATCAATATAACTCAACAGACAGTGGACAATACTGTGTGGTATTGGTTCACCTTGCCACTCTTTGCTGGTCTTCATTGGGCTTTGCTGATGCTGATCTTCACGGATGATGCTGTATGGAATTGGTTTGCCTTGCCACTCTTTGCTGGTCATTATTTGTCATTACTTCATAGAAATAAACACACCAAAGAACTCGTGGTGGTATTCCAATGGCTTCTTACCACTTCCACATACTCAGGCTGACTGGCAGAGCCTGATTCATAAATGATGTTTGCAAGTGGATCAAGCTACTGCTGCTGATTCAGCTGAACTTCTGATATTCTGACAACAGACATTAGATTCAATCAAATAACTATTTCTAAACAGGTCCACATTTTCCTTTACCTTGTTAATCTTTCCTTTCCACTACTTCTGCTATGTGATGGGCTAGAAGGGAGGTTAAAGCATTTATGGACCCTTATTAAACAAGGTTTTGAAAAACATAAGTCTACAAGTTCCCATCACTAGATGAGAACCTTCTGGCAACTGATTCTCCCTAGAAAGAAAGAATTATTGAATTCTCAAGTATGGATCCCCTGAGAGGCTACCCATGCTCTAATAGGTGGCTTGACACCTTCTACATGCCAACACTGGCATCACAAACTGGACTAGGCAAGTTTCAAAAGGAATACATGAAATGTAGGGGGACAATGGTGGATGGGAAAAGGGATGAATTGGAAGGGAAGACATGAGGAGTGATCTTCATCAAAATACATTATATACATTATGAAATTCTCAAACAATTGACTTAAGTACCTGAGGGCCATAAAGAGCCATGCACCTCACTCAGGTAGCATCACCCACCCCACAGGCCTCAGGCACCCAAAGAGATAACTCTTGAGGCATAGGGATTGCCAATGTTGGGCTAGCCTGATCTACACAGTAAGATCCTACCATAATAGTAAACTTAAACATCTTACTTTAAGACACCATCTTGGAAGTGGAGTACCACCAGAAACAAGGTGAACTTTTCTTTTGCACTTAACAGCATAGTCAATCAGAATGAAATGCAGGTGAATAAATGCACAGATGAAAATCCAGATGTAACGGTAGAAGTACAGAATGATATGAAAAGCAAATGAAGAAAAGCATCCTCAACAAATGGTACTGGTCTAACTGGATATCTGCATGTAGAAGAATGCTAACAAACCTATATCTATCACTCTGTGCAAAACTGAAGTCCAAGTACATCAATGACCTCAATGACATAAAACCAGATACACTAAATCCCATAGAAGAAAGAATGGGAAACAGCCTTGAAAACATTGGTACAGAAGACAATTTCCTGAACAGAACATCAATGGCTCAGGCTCAAAGATTAACAATTGATAAATGGGACCTCATGAAACTGAAAAACGTCTATAAGGCAAAAAATACTGTCAATGGGACAAAAGAGAAGGCTGTAGATTGGGAAAGGATCTTCACCAACTCTATCTGATAGAAGGCTAATATCCAAAACTGATAAAGAACTCAAGGTAGATACTGTGAGACAGTGGACCATGACAGGAAACTTGATACAGTTGAGTGAGTTCCTGGTACCTGGGCACCCACCTGAGATGGTAGGTGGCTCCCTGACAGACTTTTGGCCTGGAACACATGCCATATATCCTGATAAGGAAACATGACCTGTGGTCACACAGCCCCAAGATAGAGTTCTCCATGCTAATGAGGTATCTAGAGGCCCTGTAGGGTTGAGCCAATAAGCTTCCCTTCTCAGACATTCCATCCTGAAGAAGGTATTTAATCTCTGGCCCAGCCTGAGGAGTTAGTATGTATTCATTTTCCATGACAGTCAATAAACGGTATTGATAAACATGGACTATCTCTTCCATCATAACTGCTGTGGGGAGCATGGAGAAGGCCTTCATCTAGAGAGCCTGAGCCTCTCTGTGTTACCACAACTGCTGCCAAGCTAAAGACAATCATTGATGAGCTAAGCCACAATTCTTCATTTCCCCTGGCCTTAGGCTAGTTGCTTAGCTCACAGACCTCCTGACAATGTTCCCAACTTTTAGACACTCAGCTGTGCCTGCATGTCCAGGAGTTTAGGAGCACCATGCCCAGCCTTGCTGCTGGCCCATAGACCCTAATCCTTTGTTCCCAACTCCTCTGTGCAGCACCTCAGCAGTGACTGAATGTCTAGGAGTCAGGGAACCCCAGCTTTGGCCTTCCACATCTTAGACTGAGTCTTCCTGCCCCCTGAGCAGTGTCTTGTGCCCTCCCCTGGCCTTAAGCAGGCTGGAAAGACTTTGTTTAGCACAGTAGACCTTACTACAATAAGACCTAGATGGAGTTATCCACCCTGACTGCACATACAACTTTGTACAGGAACTTAGAATAGACTACCCACTGAGCTTGCCTTGTATCATAATCCAGCTGAAATGAAGGATGTGTTTTGTAGGGCTTTCCCTATATATACAAGTGCTGAATATTAAACTTTGAGCCTTGATCAGAGAACTTTGTCTGGGTTCCCTGGTTTTGTTTTGTTTTGTTTTTCCCCTCTGTGTCCTTTTCATTTCCAGCCCTCCTTTCAAGTGAACTGTAGCTGGATGGCCACAGTTTCTCTGCACTTCCCTAAAGCCTAGCTCACAATAGCAGCAGTACATGGAGATGGAGTTAAGCAGTCTATGCATTTTTCCTCCCCAGTGGCGTGTCCCACACCCCATTGGTGGAGCAGAATTCAGAGCCACAAGCCAAATCAAATAGCCCAATTTAAAAATGGGGCACAAAGCTAAACAGAGATCTCAACGGAGGAATTCTGAATGGCTGAGAAGCATTTTAAGATATGTTCAAAGTTGTTAGTCATCAGAAAACTGTAAATCAAAACAACCCTGAGGTTCCATTGTATATTCAACAGAATGACTAAGGTCAAAAACAAAAGTGACAGTACATGCTGGTGAAGATATGGAGTAAAGGGAGCAAGGGGAACAATCTGCTACTATTGGTGGGAGTGCAAACTTGTTCAACCACTTTGGAAATCAATTTGGCAGTTTCCTAGAAAACTGGAACTAGAGCTACAAGACCCAGCTGTAGCACTCCTGAACATAAACCCAAAAGATGCTCTACCATCTGACAAAGACACACTCTCAACTATGTTCATAGCAGCTTTATTCATAGCTAGGAACTGGAAATAACATTGATGTCCCTTGATTGAACAATGGATAAAGAAAATATGGTACATTTACATAATGGAATATTATACAGCTGTTAAAAACAATGACATCATTAAATTTTCTGACACAATGGATGGAACTAGAAAATATTATCCTGACTGAAGTAATCCAAACCCAAAAGGACAACCATGGTGTGTACTTACTTATAAGTAAATACTAACTTTAATGTAAAGGCTAATTATGCTACAATCCACAGAACCAGAAAGGTTAAGATGGGATACATGTATCTTTCTAAGAAGGAGAAATAGAATAAGTATTGTGGGGGAACTGGGGTTGAGTGGGGACAGAAAAAAGGAATGATAACTTTGGGAGAGAATTGATGGAGAAAGTACTGGGAGAGACAACTGGAATGGAAGGGACACAATTCAGGAACAAGGTAGAAACCTACTGCAGTGAAAAACCCCAGGAATCTATTGGAGTAACCCTACCTAAAACTTCTAGAAATGGAGAATACAGAGCCTGAACAAACCATGTTCTATTACCACTCAAGACTTCCAGTGGAGGGTTTGGGACACCAACCCAGCCACATAACCTTTGACCAAAAACTTGTCCTGCCATCACAGACTAAAGGTGACACAGAAATTATGGGAGTGGCTAACTAATGAACTTGAGACCCATGCCACAAGAGGGAGATCACCACTGATGATGCCTGGAGGAGCAGAAACCAGAGGCTGGATGGGTCAGATATCTAGGATATAACCAAACAAACTAGAAAATGTCAATGAAATGATTCTTACTGATGTCCTGCTACACTCATAGATTTTTGCCTAACCCAATTGTCATGAGAGGGGTAAATCCAGCAACTGATGGAAACAGATGTAGAAACCCACAGCCAAACATGAGGCAGAGTTTGGGGAATGCTGCCAAAGGGGAAAAGGAGAGTTGTAGGAGTCAGAGGGCTCAAGGAAACCACAAGAAAATCCATAGAATCGATAAACCTGGGCTCATAGAGACTCACTGAGACTAAACACACAATCAGGGAGCCTGTATGGATCTAACTTGGGCTCTCTGCATACATGTTAACAGTTGTGTAGCATGGTGTTTTGTGGGGCTCCTCACAGAGGGAGCAGGTGTGGGGAGCCAAAAGAAGGCATACATAGAGATTAAGAAAGAATATTTTGGTCTGTCGTGTTGGTATCTTAGCAATGTTTAATGTCCAATGACTATATTACATTAAATTTACTGCTAATTTATTGCTAACAATAATGACTGACAGCTGCATCTCGATAGAATGAAGCCAGGTCTCCAATGTTCCCAAGATATCTTCACCTTGCTGACAATGAGACACAATAACTCCAGGCAGCTGTAGATTCAGAAGCAGAATCCAGACAGATGAAAGTATCAAGGGACGTTGAAATCAACTAGAAAAAAACTTATTCTTTGACCTTGCTTGGCCATATGTACAGAGGGGTCCAGGAACACCCCTCTGTACATATAAACTGAAGCACCTTGACACTAGAAAGGCTCAAAGATTTATTTATGCATATGAGTACACAGTAGTGGTCTTCAAACACACCAGAAGAGGGCATTGGATTGCATTAGAGATGCTTGTGAGCCACCATGTGGTTGCTGGGAATTGAACTCAGGACCTCTGGAAGAGCAGTCAGTGCTCTTAACTACTTAGCCATCCAGCATAGCTGTCCGCTGAAAGACTCTACCAGCAGCTGGCTGAGACAGATGTAGATGCTTACAGCCAACCATTGGACTCAGGTTGGGAACCCCTATAAAACAGTTGGGAGAATTATTGAAGGAGCTGAAGGAGATGTCAACCACATAGGAGAACAACAGTATCAATAAACCAGGACCCCTGAGATACAGGAGGCTAAGCCACCAATTAAAGAGCATATACACATGGGTCTGTGGCCCTCAGCACATATGTAGCAAAGGACTGCCTTGTCAGCTTCAGTGAGAAAGAATGTGCTTAATACTGTAGAAATTTAATGCCGCAGGGAAAGAAATGAATAAATACCTTAATGAAATGCAGGAAAATACATTCACTTGCTGGTTGTGCATTCCCTCATCATGCTAACATGCTTGACCTCAGTAGTCTCATGTATAAATGGAGATGATGAAATTGCCTATCCTATAGAACTGCTCAAGATGATATGAAGAATGATATAAAGGGCATAACACAGCAGAGCTTCATTAACATTAGCAATTATTCTTGCTGTCATCACCTCCCTCTGTAAAATGCAGTTATGGTACAACAAAGATGAGATATCAAGGACCTTTGTTCTTGATAGGTCCTACAAACATTGTCTGAACCACGTTTCAATAATGGTATTAACAAATAGTTGTTAGACTATTTATTTCTGTCTCATATCATTTTTTTATCTCCCACTCACTGCAGAATGGTGTTGCTGCATTTGTTTTCTTCCACCAAGTGCCATCTAGAAGACAGTGCTGAGGATGGGCGGCTGGAAGAGGCTTTCTCCTTAGTGTTAAGTGTACTGTTCACTCACATGTGCATCCATCCACAAGTATATATTGAGTGTATTATCAAATGGTCCTGTTCAACTTTGCACTTGAAACTAAAAATCTTAGTTTTCCTAAATTTCCCTTGTTGATTTATGAGCTTGGCAGTCTTCCTGTTTGTTCTTATAATAAACAATGTTGTTTCTCAGTTCATCCAAGCTGAGTTGTGTTGAAGGGAACATTTTGAAATTATGAACTCACATGGGTAACATTCTTAAACACCAATTTAATTGGTCAGTTCAATAAAAATGAGTGAAACACCCAAGATGGTTGAGATCTATGTCTATCTCACAGCATTCTGGTGAGAGGGGCAGGCACACTTAGGCATATTTTATGTAGCCCACTATTCCCAGGAAAGAATGAAAATTTGTAAACTACTATTCTTACTCTTAGTATTTTTCTACACTAATTTATTTAAATGTTGTATCAGAGGAAATACATAAACATACTCACTCTTTTGTTCATATTCTGTGTGTGTTCAGTATCTTCCAAGACAGTATAAAGTAGAAAAACATATTTAAGATTTAGCTGAGTAGATAGAGCTTACCTATTCTAATATAATAAAAACATGGCCAGTTTAATGAAATGTGCTGGAAATAATAAGTTAAATGCAGGTTGTTGAGTGAGGAGAGTGTGAGTAAGATAAACTTAAAGGGCACTAGACCAGCACTACCTGTGTCTGGAATGCACACCTAGACCAGCACTAAGTGTGCCTGGAGTGGACACCTACACCAGCACTACCTGTGCCTGGAATGCACACCTAGACCAGTGCTAAGTGTGCCTGGAGTGGACACCTACACCAGCACTACATGTGTCTGGAGTGGACATAGACTAGCACTACATGTGCCTGGAGTAACCACATGGACCAGCACTATGTGTGACTGGAGTGGACACAGACCAGCACTACCTGTGCCTGGAGTGGACATAGACTAGTACTACATGTGCCTGGAGTGGACACATAGACCAGCACTATGTGTGCCTGGAGTTGACACCTAGACCAGCACTACATGTGCCTGGAGTGGACACCTAGACAATCCCTACGTGTGCCTGGAGTGGACGCTTACACCAGCACTACCTGTGCCTGGAGTGAACACTTACACCAGCACTACTTGTGACTAAAGTAGGCATCTCTTATATCTGTACTGCTAAAGCTGATGTCTCTGGGGCCACCAAAGTTAACAATGAAGAACTATTTGAAGATGGTGAATAGTCTAGTGAAGCTGTGAGTACTCTGTCATATCACAAAACTTGGTTTGTCTCTTACAACTGAAAGTCATGAACCAAAGCTGTGCAACTAAATACAATATAATTCCTATTATTGCAGAGGCATTACCCTCATGAGAAAAAAGGTAATGAAAAGTATTCCTAGGAAAAGAAAAAGTTAAGATAAGTGGACAAGCAAGCTTTGATCTTAGGAAATCTGAATGTCAGCCAACACTTACTGTTGATGCAGATCTCAATATCTGACTTTTAGCATCACGTAAGCTTTACAGATAATCTCATCTGGCCCCAGATGACCTAATTATCCCCATTTGAATACATAGAAGATAGAAAGTAACAGACTTCAAAGTACATACTTAAGAACTCAACAAGAACCTCTCTGAAATTTTAAACATAGGATATTTTCTTCCTTATAACATCAGATCATTGGGTAGGTACAAAGAGAAACGGAGGTAAAATATGCAGGATATGCAAGTTAGGAGAGGGGCTAGGACAAAGAATGGGGGAGGCTACTCCTCATAAATCTTATTAAACTATGAGTCCTCCTGTTAAAAATGAAGGAACTGGAAATAGCTGATTCTACCTGCAAGTCTTGCCCTCTGACCTTCATCCAGACACTGCAGAAAGACAGGGCTCTTGT
Organism: Arvicanthis niloticus; assembly: GCF_011762505.2. Classification (NCBI taxonomy): domain Eukaryota; kingdom Metazoa; phylum Chordata; class Mammalia; order Rodentia; family Muridae; genus Arvicanthis; species Arvicanthis niloticus. The sequence goes on along the minus strand of NC_047658.1, from coordinate 120,396,442 downwards.
CAAATGTTGAAACTGCCAATATTTCAACTAATTTTCCAAGAGGGGCACTAGTATATTCCTAACAGATGCTTTTCACCATTAACCTGGCTTTCTGCTCACACCAAGTGAGACAACAACACTGGGGAATCCTCTAAATATGCCGTTGAGAGCCAAAGTGGAAAGGAAAGGCCAATTAGAGAAAATATACGACAGATATTTGTTCTCTGGCATCATGGTTGTCATGGAGATTTTTCTAATAATTCCAGGCCAGGTTTGCCATGTGCATCAATTCCTAACTTCCCCTGTGATCCTTTAGAACACCAGATCATAATATTACTGACCTTGGAGGCATTGGTCTACAAAAACTCATAGGAATCTTCTCATCCCCAAATCCCAATTTCTAGGTGATAAACTTAAAATCAGAGATGTTAAGGAATTTCCCCAAGTTAGAATGATAATATAACTAGATACTAATAAATGAATATATATAAACCATAGAAATTATTTTATATAAATATGCATACACAGTTTCTCAAATATCTATTGTGAATCAATCAATACAGCAGCTCTAATAGATCTGCCATGTTTAGTATCCATAAGTGAAGAAATCAAGGCACCAAGTAATCCATCAACTTATGATGAGAAACTGAAATTCAAGAAAGAACAACTTATCTTTATCACAAGGTTGGATATTGGTATCACAAAATAAAATGTGTGTTGAGGACAGGCAAGATTCTACATTCAGTGAGGGTACTTGTATCAAGCTTATGGCATTAGACCCACATGGTGTGCAGAGAGCTGAAACCTAAAGTCAGCCTTCTCTCCAACATAGACACACACACACACACAAATGCAAATTTTACAAGTTTCTGGTGATGGATTTCTGGTTTTGCTACTTACTGATTTTTATCTTTTTATACATTTCTCCCAACCACACATGGTATTTACTCACTTATAAGCGGAGATTAGCCCAAAAGTTTGAAACAACAAAGATTCAACTACCAGATGACATGAAGCTCATGAAGAAGAAAGAACAAGTGAGGATGCCTAGGTCTTTCTTAGAAGGAATAACTAAATACCCAAGGGAGCAAATATGGAGACAAAGTGTGGGACAGAATCTGAAAGAGAGGTTGTATGAAGACCGTTCCACCTGGGTATTCAGTCCATGTGCAGTCACCAAAAATAGACACTGATATGGATGACAGGAAGGGAAAGCTGACAGCAGCCTGATAAGGCTGACTCCTTAGAGGTCCCCCAGAGTCTGACATACCCAGAGGCAGATACTCACAGATAACCATTTATCTGATCAAAGGTTCCCAATGGAGAAGTTAGAGAGTAAACTGAAGGAGCCAAAAGGGTTGGTGGCCCCATGAGGAGAGCAACAATACCAACCAGCCAGAGCTCCCCAGGGTCTAAACTACCAGCCTAGGAGCACATATGGAGAGACACATGACTCCAGCTGTATATGTAGGGGAGGATGGCCTTGTTGGGCATAGGTGGGAGACCAAGATCAATGGTACTTTGAAGGCTGAGCACTGAGTGGGGGGGAATCTGAGGGTGAGGAGGGGGATTGGGGGAGAGGTGAGTAAACACCCTCATAGAAGCAGGAGGAGGGGGAATAGGATAAGGGGTTCCTGAGAGGTGGAGGAAATGTGGTAAGGGGATAAAATTTGAAATGTAAATATTATATCCAATAAAAGAGGGAAAAAAAAAGAAAAGCAGTTAGAACCAACATCCTTAATAAAATGTCAGCCCTCTTTAAAAAAAAAAAACTATCTTGATACTAAAATTTGTTTTGAGAATTGTATATTGCAGAATGATCAGCCTTGGTGTATCTACTCAACAAGCAAGCTGGGCAGACCTGCTCAAACCTCTGAGGTCCGGGAATTCCATCTGGAGGCAGTGAAGACACAGCATCAGAGGCTTATCAATTTGGTCTTCCCCCACTCCTTTTCTAATATCTCAACGCCCATAATCAACTTGAAGAAGCTAATGAAGAGTCAGCGCCCCTATTCCCTGGACTTGGGGACTAAGGTGGTAAATGTTGGGCTGTCTTTCTAGGGGAAAGTAGTGGTTTTGTGGGAATAGAGAGGATTAGCTAGGGTTTATTGCATAGGCATAACCTATTAGTAGAAATCTGTATAATTAGTATCAAGATGAAGATATAAATTCTTAAATGGCACCAATTTACTTTGATTACAAATTTTAAGGTTTCATTGGTACGAGCTTCTTATTGATATAAGAGTGAGATGAATATTGTTACTATCATAGGCATTGTACCAGTATAACACACTTCAGAATACAAGGCTTAGACCCCATCCTTCTTTAACTTTTTTAACTGATTTGAGATGGTCAGCCTGTGAGTTAAGGGACTATAGCAAATTCATGGCTTGGAGTTTATTGTTAGGGCATTTTCTATGTTTTATTTAGAAATAGCTGAGTGGAGTTAACAGGCAACAATCCAGATTACCTTACATGGATAGCTGGTTTTCAAAACATCAGAAATCCTTAGAATTGACATGACAAACATTTCTGTATTAATCTCCATTTTGATTAGAGACCTATCTGCTCCTGACAGCTTCCTGCCATGGATTCTAAGAAGAAATTGAGCATCTTTGGAGTTACTCCAGTTGTGGTGAGATAGCCACTAGACAAGAATTGCCTCTTTCCTTCTACAGACAAATTACTGTCCAGAAAAGGACACACTTGCAGAATAGTCGACTGATTATATCTGCCTAGACAGAGTAATCAGCCCTTAATAATTCTTCAGCACTAAGGTCTTTCAGATGATCCTGGGCCAGAAGGCAGAAGAACAGATGCTCCAACGTTTTGCAGTAGAGGGAGTGCCCAGGTGTTCAGAGGTCTCTATAAATTGGCTAAGTTTTAAAAGCTATGCTTTGTGCTTCCCACAATTATAGTTAACTCAGTCATTCTGGATTTCTGATGGGGTTGAAAACTTATAGCCTCATAGCCAATCCTGGCTATTTACCTTGAGAGAAAAGATTTGAGAGGATGGTTTTCAGCTGACATTCATCCTAAAGCCAGGTTCAGAACTAAATGTTTTAGTTAGGATAGATGACAGAGGTTCTGGTTAGTCAACAAAATGATGGACTGGGTATTAGGACTATCTTGTACCTCACAGGTACAAATTGGCATAATTATGCTCTAATTGTATTTTGAGAGAAAAGTTTCATTTTAACAGGAAGGGTGATATGTAGGTGGAGCTAATGTGGGAGGAGTACTGAGAGGAAGAGAAGGAGTAAGAAGAGGAGAAGAAGAAGGAGAGGAGATGCTAGGTGATGAAAGAGAGAAAGAGGGGGGAGACAGAGAGGCAGATGTTCATGAATCTCTACCAAAGATAGTTGATATATCTAGGTTGGGTAGTGGGTTACACCTCTGATTGAGCAATACCAAACTTATAAAGCCTATGATTAACATTTTTTTAAAAAATGTATAAATGTAGAAAGGAAAAGGGGGCATGGGATAGGGGTTTTCTAAGGGGGGGAATGGGGAAAGGGGATGGCATCTGAAGTGTAAATAAAATATCTAATAAAAGATGGGAAAAAAAGAAATCTTTCTAACATTTGCTAATCCTTCATAAAAATTCTTCATTAAAACGCTTTCACTATCCTTCCAGTCTGGGCCCAGGAACTGAGCAGATCCAAGATGGCAACTCTGCCCCCAATCACACAGAACCCAGAGGAAGCAGGGCTCCCAGGAACTACTCTAACCCAGGCAGTATCTTAGGTAAGCAGACATCGAGGCCTGCCCCAAACAGGGAGTAATTGGGACCCACAAGGACCCAGGAAGTCACTCCCAGTCCTGAGCACTGGTTCCCTTTGGTCTGGGCCAGAGCACTGAGCAGATCTTGGGCGGCAGCTCTGCCCCCAATCTCTAAGAACCTAAAGGAAACGGGGCTCCCAGAGCTCTAACTTGGGCAGCATCCTGTCTGCGCTTGAGGACTGAGGAGATTTTGGGCCCCAGCGCTTACCCCAGTAGTTACACCTACCCCACAAAGTTCTGATACAACCAAGATAATAGGAAAGACAGGCTCCAGTCAGGGACAGGGCAGGTAGCACTAAAGAGATACAGATTGCAAAAGGCAAGCACAAGAACATAAGCATCAGTAACCCAGAGTACTTGGCATCATTAGAACCTAGTTCTCCCACACTAGAAAGTCCTGAGTTCCCCATATCACCAGGAAAGCAACATTCAGATTTAAAATCACTTCTAATGATGATGATAGAGGACTTTAAGAAGGACATAAATAACACTCTCAAAGACTTTGAGGAGAACACAGGTAAACAGGTAGAAGCCCTTAAAGAGGAAACACAAAAATCTCTTAAAGAATTACAAGAGATTACAACCAAACAGGTGAAGGAATTGAACAAGACCATACAGGACATAAAAATGGAAGTAGAAACAATCAAAAGTCACAAAGGGAGACTACGCTGGAGATAGAAAACCTAGGAAAGAAATCGGGAGTCCTAGACACAAGCATCACCAACAGAATACAAGAGATAAAAGAGAGAATCTCAGATGCAGAAAATACCATAGAAAATATCAATATAACTGTCTAAGAAAATGCAAAATGCAAAAAGTTCTTAACACAAAATATCCAGGAAATCCAGGACACAATGAGGAGACCAAACCTAAGGATAATAGGTATAAATGAGAGTGAAGATTCCCAACTTAAAGGGCCAATAAATATCTTCAACAAAATTATAGAAGAAAACTTCCCTAAAGAAAGAAGTGCCCATAAACATACAAGAAGCCTATAGAATGCCAAATAGATGAGACCAGAAAAGAAATACCTCCTGTCACATAATAATCAAAACACGAAGTGCACAAAACAAAGAAAGAATATTAAATGCAGTAAGGGAGAAAGGCCAAGTAACATATAAAGGCAGACCTATCAGAATTACACCAGACTTCTCACCAGATACTATAAAAGCTAGAAGATGCTGGACAGATGTCATACAGACCCTAAGAGAACACAAATGCCAGCCCAGGCTACTATACCCAGCAAAACTCTCAATTACCATAGATGGAGAAATCAAGATATTACATGACCAAACCAAATTTACACAATATCTTTCCACAAGCCCAGCATTACAAAGGATAATAGCAGGAAAGCTCCAGTACAAGGAGGGAAATTATACCCTAGAAAGAGCAAGAAAGTAACCCTCTTCCAACAAATCCAAAAGAAGATAGCCACACAAAGATAACTTCACCTCTAATAACAAAAATAACAGGAGACAACAATCACTGTTCCTTAATATCTCTTAAAATCAATTGACTCAGTTCCCCAATTAAAAGACATAGGCTAATGGACTGGATACATAAATGGGACCCAGCATTTTGCTGCATACAGGAAACCCACCTCAGTACAAAGACAGACTCTACCTTAGAGTAAAAGGCTAGAAAACAATTTTTCAAGCAAATGGTCCTAAGAAACAAGCTGGAGTAGCCAGCTAAATCTAAAATCTCCAGCCCGAGAACACAAAATGGGGGGACTCATGGCTCCACCTGTATAGGTAGTTGAGGGTGGCCTTGCTAGGCATCAGTGGAAGTGGACAGCCTTGGTACCTGAAAGTTTGGATTCCCTAGTGTTGGGGAATTGCAAGAGCAGGGAGGCAGGAATGAGAGGATGGTGGAAGCACACCCTCATAGTAATTGGAGGGGGGCAATGAGGAAAGGGGTTAGGCATCAGTGGAAGGGGAGAGCCTAGGTGCCCGAAAGTTTGGATTCCCTGATGTTGGGAAATTTGAGAGCAGGAAGGCAAAAATGGGAGGATGGTGGGTGTACACCCTCATAGAAACTCCCAGAATTATATGGATTAGACATGACAGAGGCAGGCTGCCAGAAGACTAGATTCCAGAATTCAAACAAACAATTATCTTGATACTAAAATTTGTTTTGAGAATTGTATATTGCAGAATACATGGCCTTGGTGTATCTACTCATCAGGCAAGCTGAGCAGACCTGCTCGAACCTCTGAGGTCCTGGAATTCCAGCTGGATACAGTGAAGACACAGCATCAGAGGCTTATCAATTTACTCCTCCCCCAATCCCTCTTCTAAAGTCTCAACACCCATAATCAGCTTGAAGAAGTTAATGAAGAGTCGGAGCCCCTATTCCCTGGGCTTGGGGACTGAGGCTGTCTTTCTAGGGAAAAGTAGTGGTTTTGTTGGAAGAGGGGGGATTAGCTAGGATTTATTGCATAGCCATAACCTACTGGTAGAAATTAGTATAATTGTTATTAAGATGAAGTTATAATTTCTTAAATGGTACAAAATTTACTTTGATTTCAAATTTAAGGTTTTCATTGGTACAAGCTTCTTATTAATATAAAAGTGAGATGAATATTGTTACTATCATAGGCATTGTACCAGTATAACACATTTAGGAATATAAGGCTTAGACCCTGTCCTTCTTTAACTTTTTTAACTTATTTGAGATGGTTAGCCTGTGAGTTAAGGGATTATAGCAAATTCATGGCTTGGAGTTTATTGTTAGGGTGTCTTCTATATTTTATTCAGAAATAGCTGAGAGGAGTTAACAGACAACAGTCCAGATTGCTTTACATAAATAGATGGTTTTCAAAACATCAGAAATCCTTAGAATTGACATCACAAACATTTCTGTATTAATCTCCATTTTGATTAGAGACCTGTCTGCTCCTGACAGCTTCCTGTCTTGGATTCTAAGAAGAAATTGAGCATCTTTGGAGTTACTCCAGTTGTGGTGAGATAGCCACTAGACAAGAATTGCCTCTTTCCATCTACAGACAAATCACTGTCCAGAAAAGGACACACTTGCAGAATAGTCGACTGATTATATCTGCCTAGACAGAGTAATCAGCCCTTAATAATTCTGTATCACTAGGTCTGTCAGATGATCCTGGGCCAGAAGGCTGAAGATCGGATGCTCCAACATTCTGTAGTATAGGGAGTGCCCAGGTGTTCAGAGGTCTCTATAAATTGGCTATGTTTTAGAAGCTATGCTTTGTGCTTCCCATAATTTCAGTTAACTCAGTCATTCTGGATTTCTGATGGGGTTGAAAACTTATAGTCTCATAGCCAATCCTGGCTATTTACCTTGAGAGAAAAGATTTGAGAGGATGGTTTTCAGCTGACATTCATTCTAAAGCCAAGAAAAAAAGCCAGGTTCAGAACTAAGTGTTTTAGTTAGGATAGATGACAGAGGTTCTGGTTAGTCAACAAAATGATGGGCTGGGTATTAGGTCTATCTTGCACCTTACTGACATAAATCGGTATAGTTATGCTCTAACTCTATTTTGAGAGAAAAGTTTTATTTTACCAGGAACTGGATATGTAGGAGGAGCTAAGGTTGGAGGAGTAAGGAGAGGAGGAGGAGAAGAAGAGGAGGAGCTAGGTGATGAGAGAGAAAGAGAGAGGGGGACCAGACATGGAGGCAAATGTTCATGTGTCTCCGCCAGTCAAAGATAGTTGATACATCTAGGTTGGGTATTAGGTTACACTTCTGATTGATATTGAGCATTACCAAATTTATAAAGCCATTGGTTAACATTAAAAAATTGTATAAAAGCAAAAAGGAGAAGGGGGTATGGGATAGGGGTTTTCTAGGGAGGGGAAATGGGGAAAGGGGATGGCATCTGATATGTAAATAAAATATCCAATAAAAATAAATAAATTAAGAAAAGAAACCCTTTCACTAAATAGGTAGTAAGAGCCAGGAGCAATGAATGATTGCAGCCGGACAGGGTCTTCCAGACACAGCTGAGCAATTGCACACAGAAACTCAAAGGCAGCCACAACTATGGACACAAAACTTCCACCAGACCAAGCCAGACAAAATCTCATCAAGTACTGGGAAGTATTACTGAGTTCCCACCTCTCGATGAGGACCTATTGGCAACTAATTCTCCCTTGAAATGGAGAATTAGTTGAGTTTTCAAGTATTAGGCCACTGAGAGGCTACCCATGCTCCAGTACAAGGCTCTACACCCATGCCTATACTGCCATCACTAAGTGGACTCAACAGGTTTCAAAAGGAATACATAAAATATTGGAGGATGGTGGTAGAGGTGGTAAGGGAGGAATTGAAGGAAAAGGAATAAAGAGTGATCCTCATCAAAGTACATTGTATGCATTCTGAAACTCTCAAACAATAGACTTAAGGACTAAAAGACCATAAAGAACCATGCACCTCTCCTTTTTTCTATTGGATATTCTACTTATTTGCATTTCAGATGTTATCCTCCTGCCCCATTCCCTGCCCAGCAACCCCATATCGCATCCCCCACTACTGCTGCTTCTGAGACTGTGCTTCCACGCATCCACCCACTCCCCCATCCCTGCCCCAGAATTCGCCCACACTGGGGCTTCCACCTTCACTAGACCAATGACCACCTCTCCCACCAATGCCTGACAAGGCCATCCTCCATCGAATATACAGCTGGAGCCATGGGTCACTTCATGCATGTTCCCAGGCTGGCGTTTTAGACCCTGGGAGCTCTGGTTGGTTGGTATTGTTGCTCTTTCCATGGGGCCACAAGCCCTTTCAGCTCCATAAGTCTCTCTACCTGCTCCATTTGGAACCGTATGATCAGTTCAATGTGTAGCTGAGAGCATCCGCCTCTGTATATGTCAGATTCTGGCAGAGCCTCTCAGGAGACAGGTATATCAGGCTCGTGTCAGCATGCACTTCCTGGCATCCACAACAGCGTCTGCCTTTGGTGACTGCACATAGGACGGATACCCAGGTGGGGCAGTCTTTAGACAGCGGCTCCTCCAGTCTCTGCATCACACTTTGTTTCCATATTTGCTCCTGTGAGCATTTTGATAGTCCTAAGAAGGACAGAAGGACCAATACTTTGGTCTTTCTACTTCTTGAGCTTCATGTGGTCTGTGAGTTGTATCTTGGGTATTCTGAGCTACTGGGCTACACTTATCAGTGAGAGTATACCATGTGTGTGCTTCTGTAACTGGGTTATCTCACTGAGGATGATATTTTCTAGTTCCATCCATTTGCCTAAGAATTTCATAAATTCATTGTTTTTAATAGACGAATAGTACTCCGTTGTGTCAAGTTGCTAGTTATGCTCTCTCCAGTTTCTTTTTGTAGGCACTTAGAGCTATGAGTTTTCCTCTTAGCACTACTTTCATCATGTCCCACAAGTTTTGGTATGATGTGCCTCATGTTCACTAAATTCTAAAGAGTCTTTAATTTCTTTATTTCTTCCTTGACCAAGTTATCATTGAATAGATCATTGCTCAGTTTCCATGTTTTCTGTTGTTTTTGTTGTTATTAAAGACAAGTCTTAGCCTGTGGTGATCTGATAGTTTGCGTGGAATTATTTCAATCTTCTTGTATCTGTTTTTGATACAAGATCCTTTTACTATGAGGTAGTGTCTCTCTGAGGTGTGTATCCTGTATGCAGCAAAGTGGTTGGTACTATTATTCTGTCCATTAGTCTATATCTTTTTTATTGGGAAATTGAGTCCATTAATGTTAAGAGATACTAATGAAAAGTGGTTGTTGCTTCCTGTTATTTTTGTTATTAGAGGAATTATGTTTATGTGGGCTATCTTATTTAGGGTTTGGTAGAAGATTACTTTCTAGCCTTTTCTAGGGTGTAGTTTCTTCTTTATTTTGGGTTTTTTTCATTTATTATCCTTTGTAGGGCTGGATTTGTGGAAAGATATTGTGTAAATTTGGATTGTCATGAAATATCTTGGTTTCTTCATCTATGGTAATTGAGAATTTTGCTGGGTATAGTAGCCTGGGCTGGCATTTGTAATCTCTTAGGGTCTATATAACATCTGTCCAGGATCTTCTGACTTTTATACTCTCTGGTAACATGTCTTGTGTAATTCTTATAGGTCTGTCTTTTTATGTTACTTGACCTTTTTTCCCTTACTGTTTTTAATATTCTTTCTTTGGTTTGTGCATTTGGTGTTTTGACTAGTATGTGATGGGAAGAATTTCTTTTCTGGTCCAGTCTATTTGGAGTTCTGTAGGCTTCTTGTATGTTCGTGGCAATCTCTTTCTTTAGGTTAGGGAAGTTTTCTTCTATAATTTTGTTGAAGATATTAACTGGCTGCAGCTCTGGGACTTCAGGTCGTGGGAGAGGGTTATTACCAACTGCTCTGAGTGCAACATATCCTCTGGGATGGGTCCAAGCAGGAGGGACCAGGAAGAGTGCCATGTATCTCCCATAGGCAGCATTACCCACCCTTACAGGCCCCAGAAACAAAACGACTCCTCAAAGCCCTGTGCATCTCCCACAGGTCTTTGAGGCATTTGTATCAAGAGCCTGCTAACTCTACACAGTTTTGAGAATGTGTACTTAACTGTAGTTGAGCTAGGACCACCTACTGGCCCTGGTGATGTGGGCACAGGAGAATTTGTGGGCTGAACAACACAGCCACCACCTAGGCCCAGATCCAGGGCTTTGAATTTGCCCACCCCAGCATCTACCCCATCTATGAACTACAGGAGTGCATGAAGGGGCCATCCTGTAGATGTAAAGCCGGATGATCTCCATGACACAGAGCAACAACAGGATTTTGAGAAAAGCCCCTGTGAAGATCCAGTATTGATAGTGTAACAGAAGCCAGAGGCCTTGAATGACTCATTGCAATGAACATTTGCAAGTAATGTTGTTTGGGCAAAAGGGTATAGTCTTTCTTTGTCCCTGTACTGTGGGAAGCCATAGCAAGGCCTTATTCTTGGCAAACACTCACCCTTGGCTCTCCTATCTACTATTCTTCTTTCTGCTTATCTTCCATGATTCACTTGCTGTATTTTCAGTGCTCAGAACTTCAAACAAGGCCTCATAGCAACCCACCTTAGTAACCCTTCCTCCTGATCTTTAGATTTAGCCAGCATCCTGCTAGATAGATGTTTTTAGAACCACTGGTAACGGCAAGGCTTTGTGAGAACAACAGGTATAACCTAGTTAGACCCCACAGCTGCAGCCAGCTTCCTCCACCTGCAGAGCCCTCTTTCCTTTTCTACACCTCCCCATATCCTGTTTTCAGAGTATATAACCTGTGGGAATGATAAAATCTTTGCCACCTTGATCAGACTTCTTGCTGTGCCTCCTAAGGGTCCCACTTGATTGTCCAGCTGGACTGGACACTGTACATCTTGTAAGTGGTACACATTTTGGGTCAAAGGTTATTTGGGTGGGTTGCTGTCCTTCTCTCTCCACTGGAAGTCCTGCCTAGCTACAGGAGGTAGCCACTTCAGGCTCCATATCACCCACTGCTAAGATTCTCAGCTAGAGTCACCCTCATAGACTCCCTGGAGCCTCAACTGAACCCAGGTGTCTGGCACATCCTGGAAAGCTTCCCCACCCACCTGCCCACCACTGACTTCAATTATCTCTCCCTTGCTCTCCCTACACCTGACCCCTCCACCCTGTGCCCCTCCCCATCACCTCTTCCATCCAGTTCCCTCCTTCATCCACCTCCAGTATCTATTTTATATCCTCTTCTGAGAAAGATTCAACCACCCTCCTGTGGGCTATAGTTATTTGGCTTCCTAGGGTCTGCAAATTATAACATGGTTATCCTCTACTTTATGGTTAATAGTCACTTATCAGTGAGTACATACCATAATATATGTCCTTTGGGGTCTGGGTTTCCTCTGGAATTCAGGTTCCAGCCATTTCCCTGCAAAATTCACAATGTCCTTGTTTTTAACTGCTGAGTATTCCATGATGTATACTAAACACATATTCTTTATATATTATTTAATTGAAGAACTTCTAGGTTGTTTCCATTATCTGGCTACTATAAACAAAACTACTGTGGGGAAGAAATCTCACGGGCAGGGGGAAGGGAGTCCGGCGGCGGGTCTCATCGGTGGGCTTTCCATCCCGCCCGGAAGATCCCACATTCACACGGCTGTCGGTGGGCGGGCCGGCGGCTGCATCGGCAAGGTTCCAGGGTTCCAAAAGCTGGGAATCAGGCGGAGAGACCATGGACACGTGGAGTCCGGTTTTCCAAAGCTTTTATTGTTCATGGCATGGTGAATGGAAGCAAGTAGTACGTGCTTCCCCCGCCAAAAGCCAGGGGAGACCAATCTTATAGGGAAGGGAGAAAGGGGAGGGAATAACTTAATTAGCTACGCCCCTGGCCTTTTGATAATTCATTAATATTTAAATCTCTGGAGGTGGAGACTTGTTAGTCACACCCTCTACCTGTCCTACGTGACTGAAGGTAACAGGTTAAATGGAGTTACCTCGTCCAAGGCCCAACAAACTACTATGAACATAGTTGAGCAAGTGTCATTGTGGAATGGTGTAGCATCTTTTGGGTATATGCCCAGGAGTGTTATGGCTGAGTCTTGAGATAGAACTATTTCCAGGTTTCTGAGAAATAACCAAATTGATTTCAAGCGTGACTGTACAAGTTTGCAGTCCCATCAGCAATGTAGGAGTGTTCCCCTTGCTCTATATCCTTGCCCGCATGTGTTGACCCTTGAGTTTTTGATCTTGACCATTCTGATGTGTTTAAGATAGAATCTCAGAGTCATTTTGATTTGCATTTCCTTGATGACTAAGCATTTTGAATGTTTCTTTAATGGTTTTTTGGCTGTTAGAGATTTCTCTGTTGAGAATTCTCTGTTTAGCTCTCTGTCCCATTTTTAATTGGGTTATTTGGCTTGTTGGTATCTAACTTCTTGAACTCTTTATATATTTTGGATATTAAAGTTCGTTTGCACTCTGTGTGTAGGCTGTTGTTTTGTCCTATTGACAGTGTCCTTTGACTTACAGAAGCTTTTCAATTTCATGAGGTCCCATTTATTAATTATTAATCTTAGTGCCTGAGCCATTGGTGTTCTGTTCAAGAAATTGTCTCCTATACCAATGAGTTCCAGGCTATTCCCCACTTTCTGTTCTATTAGAAATGCAAGTTGTGTTATGTTGAACTCTTTGATCCACCTGGACTTGAATTTTGTGCATGGTGGTGAATATGGCTCTATTTTCATTCCTCTACATGTAGACACATCCAATTAGACAAGCACCATTTGTTGAAGATGATCTCCCTTTTCTATTATATCATCCTTCCCATGGATGTTTGTGTGGTCTAAGATGAGGGAGCACATATGCTTGTTTTGCATATGGAAACACAGTTTTCCTAGTGCCCTGTATTGAAGAAGTGATTGTTTTTGTGTGTTATGTCTTCCTGGAGCTCTTACTGCACATCAGACAAATTCTAGGAGCTAAATTCTGGGCTCTGTCCTACTGCTTTAAGTCTGCTTTTGCAACCACTGTATTATTTACTACAAATTTGTAATATAATTTTCTGCTTAGTAATTTTTTATTCAAGTTCTTCTAGTTAAAGAGCTATTCTGCTAATTAGTTATTACTCTCAGCCTCACATTAGGTAAGAATATTTAGGCTTTGAGATAGTATATATTCAAAGTCACATAGCTCTAAGTGCCAGACTCAAAATCCAACTCAAAACTGTCTGCTACCAGCTCCCATTATTTAAAATTAAGTTCTGGCTTTGTAGTGATTGGCTCTGCCTGTTTCTTAGAGACTTGTCTACTTTGATCTACTTTGAGGGATTGTTGTGCTTGTTCAAATTAAATGTATGAGAAAACTATGCATAAGAAGTGAAAGCTCTAGTAAGCAAAGAAATGTAGCCATCCTAGTTTATTACTAATCTGTGTTACTAGATGGCTGTGACTCAGGTTTTCCCTTAAGAAATGGAGAATTAGGAACTACATCTGTGCATGTGTCTTCTCCAGTTAAAATGACTCTAAGAGCAATCAGATGGGCTATAATTCTATAATTGTCATAAGCCCAGGGAAAGTGAGCATGGGGACAGAGGGGCATGGTAATGCAGTCCTTCAGTCTTGCAGAGACAGCTACACCATGACAATTAGGCACCAGAGGGCAAATAACATGAGTGAGCTATCTCTGTAACTGGTTTTAGTCTTTCACCTTTGCTCTCCATGACACATTGAAAAGGATCCCAGAGGTGGCCATCTCCCGTGCTATACATTAACAGTGGTTTATGCTCCCAAAAGACCTATCTAAGAATGCAATAGGCACCCTGGGAAGTAAACTTGATGAAGAAATAGGTAATTTCAACCTTTGACATTAATTGCAGCTAGTTAAATTTCAATGACTGGACAATGCTCCCAAGTAACACCCATGAGCACTTACTGAAAAATACACTGTTACTTCTTTCTTTCCTCTCCCTCAGTCCTCACCTTCCCCTTAGGACAGTTCCTTGGGTTCCTTTACTCTTGACTCAAATTCTCTGAACTGTCAAACAATATTCAGAAAAATTTAGGCAAATCTAGGTATTACCATGAGATAGGTGATAGTGTTAAATACCAATTATGTAATGTCTTGAAGATATGACCTTGAACTTTGTTTCTCTCTTGGTTTTTCACCAATAAAATTTCAAAAATAGGACTGCACAGATTTCAATACAATGGTGTGTATGAAATATAACTCAATGTAAAAGTCAGTAATTGATAGCTGAATTAAAAACAGTTATTTGCTGAGTTTCCAGGGAATTTCCTAAGATCAAAACATGTTTGTCTGTGTTTCCCGATTTCCCCTACCCAAAGGACACTTTTAATTTTTGCCCTTGAGGATTTTGCTTTGGAAATCATAGTAGTTTTGTTTTCATTTAAATAAAGAGCCTTGGTTCATGACTAAAAAGCAAGAGACAAAAGTGAGCCGTGATGATATATATGTCAGAGTGATCATATACAAGTTCATTAGCCCTGTCGGAATACTCCAAACAGCTCCTGTTGTTCTAGTCCCAGAGTCTAGAACACAAGCCTTGGTAATGCCTGGAAGATGATGTAGGTAACCCAGACATGGCAGATGCTCACCCCTGGCTGACAGAACTGGTTTGGTAGTCCCTTTGAAGCTTCTTTGCTTGAATTCTCATTGAACAGCAGCTCCAGCTTTGCCTCAGTGCACTTGATGATGTTTTTATTACACCAAGATTGGTATGGGTCTTGATTATCGATATCCACAAAAGGAAATATCCAACCAGTGTTTATACCATTGTTTATGTGATTCAGTTCTTGCTTCACTCATCTTGGAAAAAGGTGAACTCACGCAAAATCCTCTTCAAAGAGAGTGAGTATATTTAGAAATATTTTTCTTTTTCTCCAGTTTTTCTGAATTGTAACATAACAAATGTCAAGCTAGTTATATGATAGTTTACATCATATAAAACTATAAAAAAGAAAATCACCCTCAACTTATCAGTCCCTCACCCCTACCCCTGGCTTAAACTGAATACCACAAGGTTGGCTGTTCTGCCACCAGAATGCATAAAATAGTACAGAAATTAAGTGAGTTGCTGAATCAGGAGTTCTTCATGTTGTTGGTGATTTGGCATAATGTAATCCATAAAAGTGTACAATTTAAAGATGGCTTTATTTGCTCTCGTGTACAGTCTGTACTAAGAAATTGTGATAGCATCACTCTAAGAGTAATCCCACCATGTACACACACACATACCATAGTATGTATGCATGAAATGATGAATATTTGTGATAAAAGATATACCAGTACTTCTAATCTGATGTTACATTACTGCATATACTAAATTGTCATATACACTACAGACCCTACTAAAATGTCACATTGTACCTCACAAGTATGTACAGCTATGTTTCCATTAAAAGAGAAAATTTCAAAAAACACAGTAAACAGATCCCCAAGGGTCTTAAAAGCAAAATAAAAATTAAACCAAAGTATGATATTCCTAGCAGCACATCCAAAGCTGAGTATATTTGTATTTTTTTTTATATCTGTTGGAAGTTCTTTCCAAAAAGCTTGGTAAACATTCCTATACCAATTTCTAGGCATGAGTCTCAAAAAAATGAAGTGCTGTCTTAACTAAGGAACTTGAGTCTCTGAAAGTTGGTCTCAAGGTTGTCCTTTCTTTTCTTTTTTTTCTTTCCTTTTCTTTTCTTATTTTTCTTTACAGTCTAGCCATTACTCTCCCCTGTGTCCATAAGTGTGTGGGCTTATTTCTGAGTCTTCAATTCTATTCCATTGATTGACCTCTCTGTCTCTGTGGATATCAATTAAATCCTTTTGTTTCATAACTTTTGTTAGTTTCACTGTGTCTCTGTTTAGTTTATGTTTCACTGACTTGTCCATTGGTGAGAGTTGGGTGTTGAAGTCTCCAACTATTTCTGTTTGAAGTTCAATGTGTATGTTTATTTTTCAATGTGTGCTGAGCTTTAATAAAGTTTTTTAAAGAATGTAGGTGCCCTTGCATTTGGGGCAAACATATTCAGAATCAAGACTTTCACTTGGTTGTTCCCCTACCCCTTTGGTAAATATGAAGTGTCCTTTCCAGTCTTCCTTGATAACTTTTGGTTGAAAGTCTATCCTATTGAATATAAGAATGGCAACTCGGTTTTGTTTTATTGACAGTGTCCATTGCCTTACAGAAGCTTTGCAATTTGATGAGGTCCCATTTGTCAATTCTTGATCTTAGATCATAAGCCATTGGTGTTCTGTTCAGGTACTTTTTCCCTGTGCCTAGATATTCGAGGGTCTTCCCCACCTTCTCTTCTATTAGTTTCAGAGTATCTGGTTTGCATTCTTCTACATGCTGACCTCCAGTTGAGCCAGCACCATTTGTTGAAAATGCTGTCCTTTTTCTACTGGATGGTTTTAGCTCCTTTGTGAAAGATCAAGTGACCATAGGTGTCACTTCTGGATCTTCAATTCTATTCCATTGATCTTCATGCCTGTCTCTGTACCAATACCATGAAGTTTTATCACTACTGCTCTGTAGTACAGTTTGAGGTCAGGAATGATGATTCCCCCAGAAGTTCTTTTATTGTTGAGAATAGTTCTTGCCATCCTGGGCTGTCTTTCTAGGGAAAAGTAGGGGTTCTGTTGGAACAGGGAAGATTAGCTAGGATTTATTGCATAGCCATAACCTAGTGGAAGAAATCTGTATAATTGTTATCAAGATGAAGCTATAATTTCTTAAATGGTACAAAATTTACTTTGATTTTAAATTTAAGGTTTCCATTGGTAGGAGCTTCTTATTGATATAAAAGTGAGATGAATATTGTTACTCTCATAGGCATTGTGCCTGTATAATACATTTAGGAATAAAAGGCTTAGACCCAGTCCTTCTTTAATGTTCTTAACTAATTTGAGATGGTTAGCCTGTGAGTTAAGGGCCTATAGCAAATTCATGGTTTGTAGTTTATTCCTAGGGTGTTTTCTATATTTTATTTAGAAATAGCTGAGAGGAGTTAACAGACAACAGTCCAGATTACCTTACATGGATAGTTGGTTTTCAAAATGTCAGAAGTCCACAGAATTGACATTACAAACATTTCTGTATTAATGTTCATTTTTATTAGAGACCTCTCTGTTCCTGACAGCTTCCTGTCATGGATTCTAAGAAGAAATTGAGCATCTTTGGAGTTACTCCAGTTGTGTTGAGACAGCTACTAGGCAAGAATTGCCTCTTTCCATCTACAGACTAATTACTGTCCAGAAGAGGACACACTTGCAGAATAGTCGACTGATTATGTCTGCCTAGACAGAGTAATCAGCCCTTAATAATTCTGTATCACTAATGGCTGTCAGATGATCCTGGGCCAGAAGGCTGAAGATCAGATGCTTTAATGTTTTGTAGTATAGGGAGTGTCCCAGTGTTCCGCCGTCTCTATAAATTGGCTAAGTTATAGAAGCTATGCTTTGTGCTTCCCATAATTTCAGTTAACTCAGTCATTCTGGATTTCTGACAGGGTTGAAAACATATAGTCTCATAGCCAATCCTGGCTATTTACTTTGAGAGAAAGATTTGAGTGGATGGTTTTCAGCTGACATTCATTCTAAAGCCAAGAAAAAAGCCAGGTTCAAAACTAAGTGTTTTAGTTAGGAGAGATGACAGAGGTTCTGGTTAGCCAACAAAATGATGGACTGGGTATTAGGACTATCTTGTACCTCACTGGTACAAATTGGTATAATTATGCTCTAATTGTATTTTTGAGAGAAAAGTTTCATTTTAACAGGAAGTGTGCTATGTAGGAGGAGCTAAGGTGAGAGGAAGAGAAGGAGTAAGGAGAGAAGAAGAAGGAGAGGAGAAGCTAGGTGATGAGAGAGAGAAAGAGGGGGGGACATGGAGGCAGATGTTCACATGTCTCCACCAGTCAAAGATAGTTGATATATCTCTGTTGCGTATTGGGTTACACTTCTGATTGAGCATTACCAAACTTATAAAGCCTTTGATTAACATTTTTTTTCAATTGTATAAAAGCAAAAAGGAAAAAGAGGCATGGGATAGGGGTTTCTAGGGAGGGGAATTGGGGAAAGAGGATGGTATCTGAAATGAAAATAAAATCCCCAATAAAAAATAAATAATTTTTTAAAAAAAGAATGGCAACTCCACCTTGTTCCTTGGGACTATTTACTTAGAAAAGGTTTCTCTAACCTTTTACTCTGAGGTACTTCCTGTCTTTGTCATTGAGGTGTATTTCTTGTATGCAGCAAAATGTTAGATCCTGCTTTTTATTCAGTCTGCTAGCTTATGGTTTTTATTGAGGAATTGAGTTGATTAAGAGATATTAAAGACAGTTAGTTCCCATCACTTTTGTTGTATTAGGTGGTATTATGTGTGTGTGATTCTCTTCTTTTTGGTTTGTTGTGAGATGATTAATTTCTTGTGTTTTCTTGGGTGTAGTTACCATCATTGTGTTTTAGGTTTTTTGTCCTAGTATCCCTCTTAAGGCCAAGATTAGTAGAAATATGTTGTTTAAATTTGGTTTTGCCATGAAATATCTTGGTTTCTCCATCTATGTTGATTGTGAGTTTTACTGGTTATAGTAGCCTGAACTGGCATCTCTGGTCTTTTCAGGTCTGCATGACATTTGTCCAGGATCTTCTGGCTTTTAGAGTCTCTGTTGAGAAGTCTGGTGTAATTCTGATAGGTCTGCCTTTATATGTCACTTGGCATTTTTACCTCCCAACTTTTAATATCTTTCTTTGTGCTGTGCATTTAGTATTTTGATTATTATGTGACAGGAGCATTTTCTTTTCTAGTCCAATCTATTTGGTATTCTGTAGACTTAGTGTACGTTTGTGGTCATCTCTTTCTTTACCTTGAAGAAGTTTTCTTCTATGATTTTAGTGAAGATATTTTCTGTCTCTTTGAGCTGGGAATCTCTTTGCTATCTTCTATACCTATTATTTTTAGATTTGGTCTTTTCATTTTGTCCTGAAATTCTTGGATGTTTTGGGCTAGGAATTTTTAATGCCTTATACTTTCTTTGAGTATTGTGTCAATACCTTCTATGGTATGGGCTACACCTGAGATTCTCTCTTCTATCACATGTATTCTATTGGGCATGCTTGCATCTGTAGCTCCTGACCTCTTTCCTAGGTTTTCTATTTCCATAGTTACCTTTGTTTGTAATTTCTGTATTGTTTCCATTTTCATTTTTAGGTCTTAGACTGCTTTGTTCAAATCCTTCATCTGTTTGACTCTGTTTTCCTATATTTCTTTGAGAGGTTTATTTACTTTCTCTTTAAGAACTTGTACCTATTTAACTGTGTTTTTTATATTTCTTTAAGTGAGTTCCTTATATCCTCTTTGAAGGTCTCTACTATCTTCATGTGGTGAGATTTTGAGTCACTATCATGCTTTTCAGGTGTGTTGGAGTATCCAAGTCTTGCAGTGGTGGGAGAGCTGGGTTCTGATGATGTCAAAGTATATTGGCTTCTTTTGGTTATGATCTTCTGTTTGCCTTTCGCCATCTGGCTATATCTGGTGTTAGCTAGACTCGGTGTCTCTGTCTGGAGCTTGCCTCCTGTGTCTCTGCATTGCCGCAGATCTTCTGGGAAACCTGTAGACTTGCAGTGTTGAGACAGAGGGGTAAACAAGTAGATCTGCCCCAGCACAGATGCACATGGGAAGTGAAATGGCAAGGTTGTCCTCTTGTCCATTCAAACAAAGAACATTTCTCCAAAGGTTAGAGAACTTACTAGTACATTTAATGTGATTTATAAATCATGCTAGTGTTAGTGTACATGACACTTATCATGGAGTAATGAAACATCCAAGTTACTCACTGCTTTTAATGTTTAGTATTGAAAATTATTCATGTGTATATGCAAGAGGGCAGGAGATTAAACAATAAGAATTGTTTCTCCTCAAGCACTGAGCATTTGTCAGTGGTTGATTTTTGTATCACAAGTATTACTAAATTTTCCTTTTCAAAATCAACTTATAATTCCTTTTTCCAAATTTACTATATTTCTTGGAACAGTATCTCACTATGTATCCCTGCTTTGCCTGGAACTCACAAAGTAGATCAGCTTATCTTCATATCCCACATACGGGCAACAACTTTTGGGATAGTTCCCATTCCATTTTTTCTGAACCCACATGAAGACCAATCCACACATCTGCTACATATGTGTTGGGAGGCCTAGAACCAGCCCATGTATGTTCTTTTGTTGGTGGCTCAGTCTCTGAGGGCCCCAAGGGTTCTGGTTAGTTTATTCTGTTGGTCTTTCTATGGTGTTCCTATGCCTTTAAGGGCTGTAATCCTTCCTTCTATTCTTCAATAAGAGTCCCCAAGCTCCATCTACAGTTTAGCTGTGGGTATCTGTATCTGTCTGAGTCAGCTTCTAGGTGGAGCCTCATGGAGGACAACCTATTGCTGTCTGCAAGCATAACAGAGTATCATTAATAATGTTAGGGAATGCTGCTTACCCATTGAATGGGTCTCAAGTTAGACTGGTTTTTGGTTGGCCTTTCTTTCGCTCAGTCTCTGCTCCATCCTTCAATATTGCCAATATTTATATTTATTTCCAAGGTATTTATTTGTTCATTGGGCTCATGTTCACTATGTTAAAAATGATTAATTACTGATAGCTATACTATTAGCATCAGAAAGTACAAGTATTTTATTCAACTTTTAAAACATTTCATCTATTATCACTGACTAATTTCATCACAAAGTAGGGCAACTTTGTCTAGGAGTATACACATGGTTTTACCAATAATGCTTCTGTTAGTGAAAACTAACTCAAAAATTATATTTAAAATTATACCTCTATAGTTCTGTAAATAAAATATTTACTTTGATCATTTTTCTCCATCAAAGTCAATCTCATTATGTTGGCTCCCTTGTGATCTTTCCATGTAAAGACAAGAAAACTAATAAAGAGATAATTAAGAGGGCATATGTCTTCATTACCCAAAGAAATTTCACTTTCAGGGATAAGGCTCTTAATAGGCCTCTAAGTAGAGCAGGTATGGCTCACTGTCCATAGGACTGATAAGAGAGCTCTCAATTTCTCATAAAGAAAAAATATCAATACCAGTATTTCTATTCATAAACACAGCAATCATTCACAATTGATCATCAGCTCTCAATAATGATAACCACCATCTAATGAACAGACCTATGAACCTGGTTGTGTGCTGTGTACTGGCCTCCATTTTTAGTCACAGATGTCTCTATAAAGATTTAATTTGAAGACTTTTGTTACTCTCATTTTGGGGGGTGGACATTAGGAACACTCTAAACTCTGAAATCCTCACCACATTTCATGTAGCTTTCCAAGAAGCAACATACTCTGATATTAGCATAATCATGGGGACATCAAATAGTGAAGTCTACACAACTTCTCTAGAGTGCTTTCTGTGAAGGCTACTGAAGTAGACTTGTGTACATGGACTCACTCCGACAAAACAGCAGAATTATATATTAGAGTATTTTCCAGTTTGGAGACTGAAATATACTTATAAAGGGTTTCAGAAATTATTATAAATATTCTAAATTATTTCACTTATTTTGTTGGCAGAATAGACTTTTCTTTTCTTTTTTATTTAAGACAAGGTTTTACTATGTAGTGTTGGCTGGTCTAGAACTCACTATGTAGACAAGCTAGCTCCAGGTATTTGTCTGACTTTGCCTCCCGAGTGCTGGAATTGAAGGCATGAGCAGTCATGTCTGCTTCTATTTCTCACTGATTTTAATTCTTTAAAAATGTCACACAATGTGCTTTGATCAGATTACTATTTTCCCCAACTCCTCTCAGCATCTTCTTGACAGTTTGAGAATGGGACAGCTCTTTCCATGGGACAATGAGACATTTCTTCTTTTTCAGGGATCATTGAAGAAAGACAGATGGTGTGATATTGTAGTGCTATGATTCCACCCTGGTCACCTATAAACTTCTTGTCTCCCTTTTAATCTCAGGAACACCAGGGAAATGATTGCTAAGGGAAACAGCACCGAGATCACCTACTTCATCCTCCTGGGATTCACAGATTTACCCAGAATAATAATACTGCTCTTTATCACATTCCTGCTCATCTACATTACAACTCTGACCTGGAATCTGTCCCTCATTTTGTTAATAAGAATGGATTCTCACCTCCACACTCCCATGTATTTCTTTCTCTGTAACCTGTCCATTATAGACCTTTGCTATGTTACCTGCACAGTCCCAAAAATGCTCTCAAACTTTTTCCAGGAAAAGCAAACTATCAGCTTTGTGGGCTGCATGGTTCAGAATTTCTTCTTTTCCACCATGGGGTTGAGTGAGTCTTGTCTCATGGCAGCCATGGCCTATGACAGGTATGCTGCCATTTGTAACCCTCTTATGTATGCATCAATCATGTCACCCACTCTTTGTGTACTGATGGTGCTGGCATCCTATCTGTCTGGGTTCACTGCTTCTTTACTTCAGTTGTTTGCTTTGCTTCGTCTTCACTTCTGTGGAACTAATGTCATCAAGCACTTCTTCTGTGACATGCCACAGTTGTTACTTCTGTCCTGCACAAACACTTTCTTTGTACAAGTCCTGACTGCCATATTAACAATGATCTTTGGATTTGTAAATGTGCTAGTTATCATGATATCCTATGGCTACATTGTCTTTTCCATCCTGAAGATCACTTCAGCTAAGGGCAGATCCAAGGCATTCAACACCTGTGCTTCTCACCTGACAGCTGTTTCCCTATTCTACACCTCCAGTATCTTTGTCTATTTGAGTTCAAGTTCTGGTGGCTTCTCCAGTTTTGATAGATTTGTGTCTGTTTTCTACACTGTGGTGATTCCCATGTTGAACCCTTTGATATACAGTCTGAGAAACAGAGAAATCAAAGATGCTATGAAGAGGTTACAGAAAAAGACAATCTGCAGCTAGCAACACAGAATCTGAAATTTTTAAAACATGTGTTCTGCCACAACTGCTATTGCCCACAATAATATGCACATGGTTGGAACACAACAAAATTCATGGGCTTTTGGAGAAAAAAGTTTTACTTTAAAGCAAACCCTATTCCTGTAGGAACTAACTGACTTAATGCCATGGAAACACCTTTAAGATCCAGAGGATTACAGTCTCCATATAACACAATGACCATCTCATTATTCATTCTTCTATGCACAGGCATTTAAGAAACATCAAGTTTAGAAACATTATAAGACTGAAGAATGCTAACTCACAGAACTATGCCCATAGATAAGTTTCCCCACACAGGGTCCTAAATCCTCGTCACAACTATCATGACATAGTGTCCTAAAAGCTAGGGCATGACCATTGACTGTTCTGTGTTTCTGAACAGATGAAGATGATCTGCTAGGACTCCCTATTTATAAGACGTAGAGTTAAACAATGGTTTGATTGCATCTTCTAAAAAAAACCAACTTGAAACTGTTGGCTTCTTTCTAAGGAAATTGATGCTAAGAATTAGTAAGTTTAGGGTCATATACTTGCATCCATCAATCATAGCCTAAGAAAAAAGGAAGTGGTTTGAATCATGACAAATGATAAAAAGAAATTGCCATTTACTTAGTATTTTGATGGCTTCTTTCTGGTATCTAGAAGTGCTTCCCATAATTTCAGTTAACTCAGTCATTCTGGATTTCTGATGGGGTTGAAGACCTATAGTCTCATAGCCAATCCTGGCTATTTACTTTGAGAGAAAAGAACTGAGTGGATGGTTTTCAGCTGACATTCATTCTAAAGCCAAGAAAAAAGTCAAAACTCAACTCACTCAAAACTGAGTGTTTTAGTTAGGAGAGATGACAGAGGTTCTGGTTAGTCAACAAAATGATGGACTGGGTATTAGGACTATCTTGTACCTCACTGGTACAATTTGGAATAATTATGCTCTAATTGTATTTTGAGAGAAAAGTTTTATTTTAACAGGAAGGGTGATATGTACGAGGAACTAAGGGGGAAGGAGTACCGAGAGGAAGACATGGAGTAAGGAGAGGAGAAGATGAAGGAGAGGAGAAGCTAGGTGATGAGAGAGAGAAAGAGAGAGAAAGAGGGGGGCATGGAGGCAGATGTTCACGTGTCTCCACCAGTCAAAGACAGTTTATATATTTAGGTTGGGTATTGGGTTACACTTCTGATTGAGCATTGCCAAACTTATAAAGCCTTTGATTAACATTTTTTTTAAAAAAAAAAATGTATAAAAGCAAAAGGGGAAAGGGGGCAGGTGATAGGGGTTTTCTAGGGAGGGGAAATGGGGAAAGGGGGTGGCATCTGAAATGTAAATAAAAATAAATAAATAAACTTTGCTAACTACTTAGAAAAAATAAATAAATCTTTCAAAATGCTAAAAAAAAAAGAAAAGAAAGAAAGAAAGAAAGAAAGAAAGAAAGAAAGAAAGAAAGAAAGAAAGAAGAAAAGTCATGGCCAATAACTGTATCTGAAAATCTTGAGGAATCCTGTAATTTCTTACTATCCTACACTAAGCCCAGACAGTTTGCCCTGGCTTGACATAGACAATTGGATCAAGCCATCAAATTTATTTTTATATTTCTGGCTTCTGGTCAAGTTTGCTCTAAGAGGAATCATTGCAATGATAGTCACCACATAATCAATATTACAGTTATTAGCTGCACCCAATGTTTCGCGTACCTCTTTTGTGTCCCCTTCGCCCGCGAAGAAGGACACAGAGGCAGTAATCGGGTATCACTACAGACGAAGCTTTACTTCTTGTAACAGCAAAAGCGGAATAGACCCCAAGCTCGGGAAAGGCACTGCTATATATACCCTAGAGTGGCGTGTTCACTTCTGATTGGCTGTTCACTCATCACCCCATATTACGTCCCGGGATGGGCAGTGACTTTGGCGTGCTTTCTGCCTTTTGCAACTGTGCAGTCAGTTGTTTACAAGTGGGAGGACAGGCTGTCCGCGCCATCTTGGAATGGCAAATCACTGCGGCTCCCAACAACCTAAAACTCTAGAACATTCCTGTGTATGTCCAACATTCTCCATCTTACTGTCCTGTGTTCCCAAAGGTGATGCAATAGTTGTAGTGAAATAACAAGAACTAGACTGATGAGGTAGTTCACTGAGTAAAGGCACGTGTCACCAAATGTGACAGCTTTTGTTCTATCCCAGGACTCTTCAAGGTGAAAGAAGATAACAAGCACATACCATAACACTCTGAAGGCATGAACAAGCCTGCACACATAGTTTTTAATTTAAAAAAATATGGACAAATGTAAGGCTCAACTCTTTTTTGATGAACCACACAAAGGAGTAATCATTTACTAACCTGTGTTCACAGAACTGGTTTGACCCGCTTGATGTAAAACTCAGCAGGGATATCCATCCTACTTGCATATATGATGCGCTCTATGCCCCCATATATAATATAAGCAAAATCTTCCTGAGTTTCACTGCTTTCATTTGAACCTCACTTTCTCATGCTTCCTGCTCCTTTCCATGCTGGAAAAGCCCATGCACAGTACTGCTGTTGTGAGAATTTTGGTTTCTTTAAAAATACAGATATGTTATCTGAATATATTTTTGTTTTAATCCCAGATGTGGGCTATTGGGCTGAATCAGGTTGTCCGAAGCAGCTAACTATAACTTGTCTCCTGCTTTGACAGGGGTGTGATTTTGCCCATTGAAGATAGTTTACGTTTGGAATTCTGGGGACTCCTGAGAGGACTTGAAAATGCCAAAGCCCTAATAGGGGTTGGCAGCTGTTGCTCCCCCTGCCGCTGCTATTGATGTTTGGTTGCTGGTTGCTGGTTGCTGGTTGCTGCTGGCTGCTGGCTGCTGGCTGCTGGCTGCTGGCTGCTGGCTGCTGGCTGCTGGCTGCTGGCTGCTGGCTGCTGGCTGCTGGCTGCTGGCTGCTGGCTGCTGGCTGCTGGCTGCTGGCTGCTGGCTGCTGGCTGCTGGCTGCTGGCTGCTGGCTGCAGCATGCTGCTTGCTGCTTGCTGCTTGCTGCTTGCTGCTTGCTGCTTGCTGCTTGCTGCTTGCTGCTTGGAGATATCCTGGTGATGAAGATTGAACTTGCTCCAAGAAACTCAACACCCATAATCAGCAGGAAGCAGTCTAGTGATATTGACACCCCTTTCCCCCTCTAACTTTCTTTCTCTCCTACCTAGAGTTTGGGGGTTGGAAGAGATGGAGGAAGGTAGTAGGGAAAAGAAGACAATAAAGTAGCCAAAAGAATGGTTACATGCTGCTTACTGGCCCCTCTTCCCACAAGCACAGGAATAGCCACGGCAGTCACTCACAATCATGGCTCGGAACCCTCACAAACTGGGTGTGGAAGCATCTCTCTTCAAAGCTGCCAGGCCAGATGGCTAGCTGGCATTGTCTAACTAGAAGACAGGCAAAGCACAGACGTTTTTGGACCACATTTTAGAAGCAAAAATGCAGCCAAGTTCTGAAATAAAACTATAATGTTAGACTTTGATTCAATGTCTGCACATATAGAAAATCCAGCATGCATGAAGTATGGTTTGTTATTCTATGACAGAGTTCTGATTAATCTAATAAAATTTTGGTCTTACAAAAAAGCAAAGTGAATGCTTTTTTTTTTTCTTATAAAATCTTTAAGAAGAAGAAAACTTGACATGACCCAAAAAAGGAAAGCCATATCTGACTTTTGATTCATTTTTGACAATTGTGAGCTAAGAAAGTAGCTTTCAGGGGACATCTAATTCCTAATCTTGACCCTCAGCCTACAATACAAATGAGACTCCATGTAGGTTTAACTGATATTTGGATGTGCATTGTGAGCCTACCCTAGAAGCTGTGGCTTCTAAAAAGCCCTGTATCACTGGCCTGCTCTCCTGTTATCTCCTGCATCCTGTGACAGATGCCATTACCAACTGGGTATATTGTTGTGCACCTGCCTACATACCACCTATTTCCCATCTAGTTCCTGCTTTTGGTACAAAACACAACTGGTGTTCTTTCTGCATTTAACATGTTTTAGTGTTGATGGATTTGCATCTTGGGAGGCTCTGGAATCATTCTGTACCACATATGTTATCTTTGGTAGTTTTCTGACAGAAGGGCATGCAGGAAATTTCTACTTTAGCCAGCTAAGTAGTCTATCCTAGTTTTGTAAGCATGCTGTGGCTTACCCCCAGGCTTCCTACACGATATCCTGAACTCTTCCTCTGAGTCATTCTGCAGGTTGGCCTTTTTAATGCATCTATTTGATTTTGATTTCATTAACTTATTTTACTTAATACCACTTGAAATTTGCAGATCATGATTCTATTTATGGATATCAATACAATGTTTGATATATGTATTCAGTGTGAAATAATGATGTCTTTTTTACTGTTCTTTTGCTGTGAAGAGACACCATAATCAAGGTAACTGTTATAAAAGAAATCATTTAATCATAGGCTTGCCTACAGTTTTAGAGTGTTAGTCCAAGATCATCATGCCAAGCAGACGGGCATAGGGTTAGAACAATAGCTAAGAGCTTAACTTAAAGGCAGATAGAAGGAGGGAATGGGGGGGGGGACTGGGCTTGGCATAGGCTTTTAAAACATCTAAGCACATCCCTAATGACACACCTCCTTCAATGTCAATGAGTCCTGGCTTATGCAGGGTAATTTATAGAAGAAAAGAGAGAAACTGTAGGATGAATTTAGGCTTCTCAGCTGCAATGGATCAGCCTCTCAAGAACTGAACACTGATAGCTTTCTAGAAGCTCTTTTTATTGTTATACAAAAGTCAATTTTAGCAAGTCAATTTTGGCATGCCTAAATGCCATGTCTAGGGATTGACTTGAAAGACTCATCATCTATAATACCAACCAACCAGAGCTCCCAGGGTCTAAACCACCAGCCTGGGAGCACATAGGGAGGGACCCAGGACTCCAGCTGTACATTAGGGGAGGATGGCCTAGTCAGGCATAGGTGGGAGAGGAGATCTTTGGTCTCGTGAAGGCTGAACATGGAGTGGGGAGGAATTTGAGGGTGGGGAAGTGGGAGTGGGGGGTAGGTGGGGGCATATCCTCATAGAGGAGGGGTGATGGGATAGGGGGTTCCTGGGTGGTGGGAGGAATGGGGTAAGGGAATAAAATCTGAAATGTAATTATAATATCGAAAGAAAGAAGGAAAGAAAGAAAGAAAGAAAGAAAGAAAGAAAGAAAGGAAGGAAGGAAGGAAGACTCGTCACCTAAGCTATTCTCAGCCATACAAGATTTCCTGATTTACCAAGCATGTCTTGAGACTAAGTTATGTGAAGGCTCTGAGAGCCCTTCAAAAGAACAACCCCATAAAATCTCAGATGACAATCACTGACAAAAGGCTACTTCAAAGCTTAGGTGTCATTATTCCAGATTCATTTCAGACACAACAGTTTTGCTAAAATTTTGCTATGTTTCAACAAGGACGTGCTATAGGCTTAGATTTTTCAAAACCTACTTTTAAAGGGTTTTTAAATGTTTTACCCTCCCTTCTAGCCTATCACCCACCAGAGATAGTGGAAAGGAAAGGTTATTAGGACAAAAGAGAGTGTGGACCTATTTAGAAATGGTTCTTTGGGGAGAATTGAATCTGCATTATCAGGATATCAGCAGTTCAATTCACACACATCAACAGCTGTAACTCAATCCAGAAGAAACCACAAGAGTCTGCCAATCAGCCAGAGTCTGCAGAAGGAGCAAGAAGATGCTGGAATATCATGAGAAGTTTTTTGGTGTCTTTTTCTCTATGAAGTCATGACAAATGACCATTAGGAAAAAAAGCAAGGCAGACCAATGCCAATGCCACAGTGTCATCAGTGAAGACCAGCATCATCAAAGCCCAATGAAGACCAGCAAAGATTGGCAAGGTGAACCAATGCTAGAGCATCTTCCACTGTCTGTTGAGTTATACTTGTACCCTTTCCAAACATGTGTCCTCTCAAGCATCTGCTCTAGAAAAACATCACATGCTCTTTTTCCAAACAGCTTCTAGAAAAATACCATGTGTCTGCCTCAGCAAAACATCTTCTCATATACATCCTCTTGTAAGACAGTTTCAAAAAATTCACATGACCCAATTAAGTCTCCAAAGAAATCAGAAATTTCTACTTCAACACACCTTCTAATCCTTCTCAAATTATGTCACTAACTGGGGATCAGCATCCAAATATATGAGCTTTGTGGGAATATTCTTATTCAGTCTACCATAGATGATATTAAGGTAATGAATATATTTACCACAGCCTGCTTTTTTTCTTGGGCATTTGGTGTGTGCTATGTTTGGTCTGCAAAAAGACATGTTTTAACAACTGGATTCCCAGAATGAGACATTTGGGAAGTGGTGGAATCTTTGAAATATTGGAATGGTTATGAAAGATTGTCAATGGTTATTAGTGGCATACCATGCAAGGGCTTGTGGACCCAGTGGACCCATGCAATCAATCCTTTTCTGTCTGCTTCCTGGGTCAGAATGTAAGCAGTTTACTCCAGTATGCTCCCACCATTACCACCCAGTGCTCCTGTCCCAGCCATAAAGCAATGACACTGTCCAGTCTTGTACTGCACTGCCTGTGTAAAGGTTACACTGTGGCTATGTAACCTTTCTATCTTTATCAGCTAATTCCCTCAGGCATCTCATAAAAATGGATCTCATCTCTAAATGTTATTTTCTTCAGTCAGAGATATTAAGATTCAGAGGAGAAAGGGTGACGTCTCTCATCCATATTCTTTTTGTGATGTTATAAATCTGTCTCTTTAGGTTTCTAAAAGAGAAAGATGGTTTTACAGTATACTCTTTGTCACCTTGTTTTCAGTAACTAAGTGCTAGACTTGGTGTTGGGTATCAGAATAATACCCAGCTTCCCAATGCATTTAATATGAGCTGAACAAATTAATTAAACATACTATTTTAATATAGGTGTTAGTAATTTGACTCATGGAGTCAAAACTACCATGTTACTTATACTCACCATTAATGATTCAGCATATTTTATTACAGCATACATCCATTTTGTCTTTTTAAAAAATTTGCTCTTAAAAGCATGCACATATATATGTATATACATATATATGCATGCTAAGAGTTTATATAAAATAGAGCTATCTTTGGGATACTTCCCTTGAAGTTACTGGTTAGAGAGGTCCTGACGCAACCAAAAACAGCACAAGCTACTGCCTCTGACTTTTATAGAACACCATAGCAAAATGCCAAGGCTATTGATAAATATACTTCATATTTTAGTTGCCACCCCAACATCATACCTTCATGATTCTCTTAAACTTCTAAATTCTCTTAAACTGTAAGACAAAATAAATCCTTCCCCCAGCTTATTGTTTTTGTCAACTGTTCTGTCAGAGCTACAATAAGAACAACACAGGTGGCTAGAAAAAGTCAGAGAGAAGTGGATTGACTCTCAAAGAACAACCCTAGAAATCAAGGCAGCAGGAACCTGCACAGGGTGGACAAAGGCTGGAAACTAACACTTCAGCTGAAAATCTTTGCAAAATAACTAGGTTTCTAGACCTTTCACTCCTTTTGTGTTCAGATAGCCTTTCCTACTATCTGTCATCACTCCAGCAAAACACAGAGAGAGGTCTATAATCAAGGAAATTGGACCAAGTTCCATGGGCTCATGACTATGATTGGCACACACACACACACACACACACACACACACACACACACACACAAGCTAAAACAAAGGGGGTGAGGTCATATCTACACAGTGAGGTACTGAAGCCCATCCTTCCCCATACATTTATTCTACTCTATCCCATTAGCTCTTGAAACACTGCTTGCTGAGTTACTGTCTCCTAGGAGACAGGAGGCTTCTATGCAGAGCCAAGCCTTCCCAAGACATGCATGGTTCCACAGATCAACCATAAGTCCCTGTAGGAGCAGTAGTAGAAGATCAATCAACAATAGTCCATGACTATGAAAGCCAAGTTTCAAGCTTCTGTCTTTGAAATGTTGACTTTACTTTTTTAAAACAAATCTAGTTCCATATCAAAAATGAGTGACAAGGTCTAGTCTGGCTACTCTTCCTGCCCTCCTCATCCATGCCTTTTCCTCAACACTCCACATCTAGCCCAGGTCCTGTGCCCTATGTCCCAACTAACTCTGGCCTTCTTTGTCTGCACTGCAGTCAATTTCTAGGCTTCTTTCAGGACTTTTCCTACCTATACCCAAACCAACAGTCCCCTATCATACCACATTCAATTTCTTCTGTGTTTTGATAAATTTTTTTCATATTTCTTTTTATCTGTCCTAGATTCTCTACTTTAAGTCCAAATATTCTGCCTTTTGCTTGATTCATTCTACTTATAAGACTTTCCTTTGAATTTGTAATTGGATTACTTGGGTTTTTCAATTCCATATTCATTACAGAGTAAGTCTTCTTCAACATTGCCATCTCCTTAATGAATTCAGTTCTCAAGTCTACATTGTCTTCGTCATTTCTACCCTCTACATAAGTTTGTGTTTTCTAGGGCATTTATTCTCCTTAAGCTTTATCCTTTGATTTCATTGATCTGTTTCTTTGTGTCTTCTTAAAACTCCTTGAATTCTCTGATGAATTCTGTGTTCTGGAGTTTATCTAGATAATTCTCATTGACAAGGATTTCTAGAGGATTGGTAGGTTTGGGAGAGAAGATGTTGGCTTAATCTTTCCTGTTGTTATTTGTGGGATATTTGAGCATGTGGACTTCTTTTGTTAGCTCCTTTACTAGTTAGCTATGGATAAAGCAGAATAGAGAAAAGGAGAAGATGATGGGGCACATTGGGTCTAGAGGTTAGAAATGGCTTGAGTGAAATGAAGCCAGGTGAACAGAGGGAACTGGGCTGGTGTACAGGTTGTGTTTCCTGTTCCAAGCTTGGAGTATGGAGCTAGACCTACCTGGTTGGAGAGATTGGATGTGACATGGGAGAATCCTGTGGTTTGAGGTATGGAAGTTACTGGCCCAAGCCTTGCTCTTTTGCAATAAACATAGGGGAAGCTAAACTATGTTAGTATATTGATTGTGAAACCCAGACCTAGTCTGCAGGGTTGGAGAAAAGCTGTGAATAGGAGGTCAGGGATACTTATCAGGCTAGACCCTGGAGAAGGACTGGAAAGTCTGGATACTTAGTGGGAGTGATGCAGGTGGCCTAGTTTGAACATGTTGGTGGTCTCTGTTATGGCAAGTGCTGGTAGAAGCCTAGGTGTTGGCTTTGGCACTGGCAGGGGTGGTCAAACTCTAAACAATAGTTTAAACATGATTTTGTTACATATGACTAAGTAAAAAATTTTAAAGGGACAAAAGAAAATAAAATAGGAGGCAGATTATGGTCACGTGGAGAAATGATCATATTATGTATCTGAATATACTGGCTTATTCTGTAGCCTGGGTGATCACTTATACTTCCCTTAAGATGCTCCTCCCATGTAGCGCCCAGTATTTTCCTGAAGGAAAAGTCAAAACCTGAGGACCAATGGACATGAACTTAAAGTTTGTTGGTAACTTGTTACAAAACAATAAGCATTTTCTTTCTGTGCATTTGGATAGAGAAAATCACAAGATCAGGTAGAGGGAAGAGGAAGGCTCCGCCTAGGTATGTGCTTTGGGAACTTCATATATCATTTGTCTTTTCTAATTTTTCTAAACCCATTACTAGGTTAGAAACTCATTCCTGTTCTTTTCCTCTTCTTCTCTGCTATTATGTTCCTTCAGTCTCGTCCTTATTCTTTAAACCATTGAGCTATACAAGAACAAAGGGGAAAGAGATCTATTTGTCACTTCTCATTTCCAAATATCTGTGACATCTTTTTTAATATATTCCACTCATGCAGTATCATATAAAAGTTAAGAGAATTGGCCTAGAATACAAAAATAGAGAACTTGAGAATCCATTACAGGGAGTCCAATTCAGAGTCACAGAGAGAAAGTGATGGTTTCCATGTAAAACTGGCATAGTGGGTAACAAGATTAGGCGTGACCTCTGTATGAACTCTAGGATACTTTCAGGATAAAAGGAAGGTTTGTTGACTTCGAAATGTCTCAAAAGATGAATGTTTTCCCAAAAGAGTGGCGAGCCTGAGCAGGGAACCCTTTCCTCAAGCTGATCTCTCCTCTATAACCCAGGAGACCTGTTATTCGGTTTATACAGCTTTAATTGCTTACTTTTGGTGTGATTTGTGCACTCAACTCTTATCTTACATGTGATATAGAAAATCCACAAGTACTTAAAAGCTTCTTGCTCCACAGCTGGCTCATTGCTGAAAAAGATGGAGTCCAACTTTGCAAACAAT
This sequence comes from Arvicanthis niloticus, assembly GCF_011762505.2. Taxonomy (NCBI): domain Eukaryota; kingdom Metazoa; phylum Chordata; class Mammalia; order Rodentia; family Muridae; genus Arvicanthis; species Arvicanthis niloticus. Next base: position 120,362,955 of record NC_047658.1, on the reverse strand, counting down.
AAAGCAATTGCTCAACTCAAAGTAGTAAAGAAATGAGATACATGCTCCAGAACATAGAAGTGGAAACATTTATTGGTCACTTCAGAATTCATGGGTGTGCCACAAAGAAGAGGGAGCTGGATCACAAGAAAAGAAACCTTTCCAAAGACTCCAGGTGAATCCCTTACAGATTCTGTAACAAGGTATGTCAAGGGGCTCAGATCCGGATACAATTTTATAGATTTACAAATAGCTTTGTCTATTCATCCTTCAATGCTAGGTTTTACCATGTAGTTGGTTTTGTGCAGTTTTTTAACACAGCAATCACATCTGTAGAAGGGTGATCTGAATATGTAGGCTGTGTGAATATACATTAGCATATGACAAATGGGGACCAAATGGATGGTTTGTAAAAGCCTTTCCTCATTCAGTTGATGTTGAGGTCTGAGAACACAGACTCAGAATAAAAGCTGTGAATTGGTTTTGAGGCACTTAACCTATCTGATTTCTTTCATTAAAAAAAAAGTTAAATTTATAGAAACTATTGTTCCCTACAGAGCAAATCTAGTATATTTTGATAAACATACTAGATTTGAAGTCAGAAAGTATCTCCTGCTTTGCTCCTTTCGTTTAACATTGCTTTCCCATGGTAGAGTAGGTATAATCAGCAATGATTTAGTGAGAATTTCAAAAGACTGAGAGAAGCTTTTTTTAATATTATCATGATACAAAAATGATAAATACTTGAAAAAATAAATATGTTTAGCCTGCTTTCAGCATTGTAAAATGCAAAATGTACAGAAGCATTACATGGCCATGTCATTACCTTTTGTTTCAATTACAAAGATTTTTTAATTCTATGCCCAAATTAGGAAGATGGTTCAGTTGTAAAGTGATTGCCATACAAGCATAAGGACCTGAGTTTGGATCATCAACATCCATGTAATAAGTCAAGTATTGTGACATGCACCTGTAATCCCAGTATTGGAGAGGCAGAGTTAGGTGGATCCCTACAGCTCTCTGGTCATCCAGTCTAGCCAAATTCAAGTCCAGGCTCAGGAAGAGACCCTCTCTCAAAAAATTAAAATAGAGAGTAAATAAGCTAGGCACCCAATGTTAATCTGTGGTTTCTACGCACATTTACACATAGATGTATATGTACACACACATTTTCATAATCAACACTGAGGGACCTTTTTTTGAAACAGGATCTCACTATGTTGTATAAGTTGGTCTTTAAAATGTGAACTGAAGCAACTCTTTACCTTATCCTTCTGGGTGGTGTGCCTACTGGGATACCCTACCAGACCTAGCTATGAGGAACTTCTGAATGTGTGACTAGGATTAACAAAATGAAAAGAAGAGTGAGGAGGAGAAAGAAATGAAAAGAGGAACCAATCAATGTAGTGCTTGGTTTGAGATTAGTCCCATCTTCATTGTTCCTAGTAGATAAAATTCTTCATATTTTGTATCTGACAATGGTTGGTTTAATCATGATTGCTTTTTCAATGTCATCTAAGTAAATACTATGAAGAGCTGTCAGTTGATATCTTAAAAGAAAGGAGGATATCAGAGTTTGTTTATGTTATCATTCAATGTCCTTCCCTTTTCATTTGCTAAGTAAGCTCAAATGGAGGTTGAGTAAGGAAAGTATATTATACCAAAAAATGGTGAGAAAACCTAGGAGAAAGTGGACCAAACTATCTCAGGACACGTTTTATCTGAAACAAAAGAAGAAAGATTAGGCCTTTTTCATTAACACCAGGCAACTGAAAACAAGGCTTAGTTAGGAATAGCAATACCTAGTGGGTGGAGAAAACAACACAGAAATATAACAATATATCTGAGGTGAGTGATATCATGTCTGGCTTAACCCAGGTGTGGTTTGCTGTGGCTGTTTTCTCTCTCAGAGTTTCATGGATGCATATTTAGCAGGTGCTGCTATGGAAAGCTGAGTTCCAGGTTATCAATTACTATAGCCATTTTGAAAGATAATATGCTACCTTATAGTTTCATCTTCTCTAAGGAGGACAAATTACCCTCCCTTTCTTGGAGAGCAGGCAGCAGCCCTGCTTTTATACTCCTTTACTGAGAGCATATGTAAAATGCTCTGGTAAATGTACTGGGGTGTGTGTGTGTGATATTCATGTTTTTCTGGATATGTATTGTGCATTTGAAGATGTGTATAGAGGCCAAATGTTAGGTATCTTTCTTGGTAGCCATCCACTTTGGTGTTTGTTTGTTTGTTTGTTCTTTTGTTTTGTAATTTGTTTTTGAGACAAGTTCTCTCACTAAATATTGTCATGAATGTTAGACTCCATAACCAGTTGCAATATCTCCCAGTCTGCACTGGCCCCCATCCACTCAGCTCTGAGGTTACAGACATACTCTGCCAGACCCTGACTTCTATGTGGGTGCTGTTACCTGCATGGAGACTCGGGCCCTCATGCTTAGTAACATGAACCAATAGAAGCATCTTCTCAGCCCTTGTTCTCTTGTGATTGATAGCACTTTCAATGACCTTCTCATTGCCCAGTTCATTTGCACAGCAGTGTCTCTGAGATAAGTTCTGTCAATAAAGAAATATTTGAAGAGATATTCTTAACTCCCAGGAGTCTTTTAAGAGTCTGCCTTTTCAGATGTCCACGTGTCTCCACCAGTCAAAGACAGTTTATATATCTAGGTTGGGTATTGGGTTACACTTCTGATTGAGCATTACCAAACGTATAAAGCCTTTGACTAACAATTTTAAAAAATTGTATAAAAGCAAAAAGGAAAAGGGGGCATGGGATATGGGATTTTCTAGGAAGGGGAAATGGGGAAAGGGGATGGCATCTGAAATGTAAATAAAATATAAAATAAAATATGAAAAAAAACAATAAATAATAAAAATTTTAAAAAAATAAAAAAAGAGTCTGCCTTTCTTTCTGCACTTAGCTGGTAACAGCGTACATGAATTGATTATAATTATGACTCCCCAGGAATATTTTACATCTTACCTGGCTATAGAAATTTTTTTTCATAGGAGGGAGGCTTTGACTTATCAACTCATGAAGAACATTGTTTTCTATGCTACTGCTCTTAAATAAGAAAAGGCAGAGATTGATATATTTTACTGAGAAACAATGAGGCACCATACCCAAGATTCTGGTGTGGAGTGGAATGAGGTGCGTTGTTGAAAGAAGAAAAATAACATAATCTTCTCTCACCTTTTCTCAGCAGATGATGCCCAGCACATCTATGTTGGGAGATGGAAACCACACTTCTGTGGCCATGTTTGTCCTCCTAGGGCTCTTGGACCAAGCTGAAATGCAGCTTATCCTTTTTCCTATCTTCCTAGGGACCTACCTTATTACTCTGATTTGGAACCTGGGCCTTATCATTCTCATCAGAATGGACTCTCACCTGCAAACACCCATGTACTTTTTTCTCAGTTTCTTGTCATTTATAGATATATGCTACTCTTCTTCCATCAGCCCAAGGATGCTTTCAGATTTCTTAAAAGCAGAGAAAACAATTTCCTTCGTTGCTTGTGCCACTCAGTATTTTGTGTTGGCCTGGATGGGTGCGTCCGAGTGCTGCTTGCTGGCTGCCATGGCATATGACAGGTATGTGGCCATTGGTAACCCTCTGCAGTACTCAGCCATCATGGCTCCAAGTCTTTGCTGGAGAATGGTTACTGGTGTCTATGGGAGTGGATTCTTTAGTAGCTTTATTCAAACAGTTGCTTGTTTTAATCTCTACTATTGTGGGCCAAATGTCATTCATCATTTCTTCTGTGACATGCCTCAGATCATTTCCTTATCTTGCTCTGATCCCTTCATCAGCCAGCTGGTTCTTTTCCTGGCATCTGTTTTTATTGGGTTTGGCTCTTTCCTTGTTATCCTCTTATCCTATGTATTCATTGCAGTTTCCATCCTGAAAGTGGCCTCATTCAAAGGCTGTGTCAAGGCCTTCAAGACATGTGGCTCCCACCTGGCAACAGTGACTCTCTTCTATGGCACAGTCCTTTCTGTGTACATGCACCACAGCTCTCAGCACTCCACAAAGCAAGACAAGGTGCTGTCAGTGGTCTATACCATCCTCATCCCCATGGTAAACCCTCTGATCTACAGTCTGAGAAACACAGAGATCAAGGGGGCCCTGAAGAGAGTAATGAAGAAGGCAGCACATTTACCTCAGAAAGCATAGCATCTGGGCAGGTGTTATACTTAAGAGGAAGGCAGAAGTTAAAACATGGAGGATACCTTCTGTAGACCTTTCATATTAACAGATGTAGTAATAATGTAGCTGAGCAGACAGATATAGTAATCACCTGGCTTACTTGGCACCTGGGGTTACTGTGTTAGCTGTTTTGAGGTGGTCTAAAACAATGATGTCTAAACTGAATACAGTTTTTAAAGTTTGCTTCTCAGTGTCTTCTGAGTATGACGAGACCTTTACACTCATGAGCTTAGCACCTGTGGTTGCCTATACAAGATCTATATAATATCAAACCAATCAACACTTTAACATGGATAGGAGAGGGGCACATGAGTCCTCACCCCTAAGATGAGAAGCTATTTGACAGTTGATGACTGTATTGGGATGGGGCACTATTTTTAAGGGGATGGGCCCTCACAGGTGGATGACCACATACCTATGCATGTATGGGCAGCACTAATTGGACTCAGTGGCTTATTTTTTAAAATGCAAGGCATGAAATTTAAAAAAGGAATGTGACGATGATGTGAAAATTTTGAAGGACATGGGATGTGGATATGAGCAAAACATACTGTATGTATATATGAAATTCTCAAAAAATAAAGAAATAAAGAAAAAGACAATAGTATGTAGCTAAATCCCAGATACATAACACCTTAATATCACGGTGGTTTTTATAATAGCATGTTTTGAAAGCTAATGCACATAGAGAGATGGCAAGAACTAGGAGTGGACACAACTTTACATTTCTTCATATTGTAGTGATTTTAGTTAAGTGATTTTTACATTGTAGTAAACATAAAGCTATGTGATATATAAATGAATGTATGGAATTGAAAATGAGTTAAAATAAATATTTTATAATTTTAGGCCCAAGCAAAAACACAGAATGAGAATAAATGAATAGTAAAGATAGAAAAGGAAGAGAGACAAAAGGAAGGAAGGGGTAGAAATAGGGGGAAAGGAGAGTAGAGGAGAACAGGACAAGGGGTGGAATAGGATAGAAAGGGAACAGAAGGGTGAAGAGAGAAGGATACAATTAGAGAAGAAGAGGGACAAGGAGAAGAGAGGAGACATAGTGGGGACATACAACCATTGCTGGGTTACTTCTCAAATAAATGTCTTTTTCCTCCTATTTGATGAAGCTTTGTTGAAGCAGCAAGATCAAGAGTTCAAGGTCCCCTTCACCTATTTAGTGAGTTTTAGGTCAGCTTAGATATATGATACAATAGATGTAGATGATAGATAGATAGGTAGATAGATAGATAGATAGATAGATAGATAGATATTGATAGATGATAGATAAGACATGATTGTTGCATATAATATGAAAATTTCACTAGCTGTTTCTCCAGAGCTCTGCCCAAAATCTTGTCTGGCTCCACCAAGCCACCAACGAGTGCCCCTCCACTTCCTGGCTGTGCCCTTTCTCCTGCCTACCTTAGTCACCATGGATGAAAAACAATAGACAATTTTAATATTTTAAAACTAGACAGATGATCTGTTGCTGGAGCTGATCCTGTGCCACAGCTCTCTGTACCCAAAAACCACCAGGAGAGAGCTGGTCTCCCAGGAGCACAGGTAAGATCACCACTTCTGCTCAAATACTTGACCCAAGAGGGACCCGCTCAGAGCCATCATGACACAGGCACCAAGGAACAACCAGGGACAGGATCCTTCCAGTTTCTGTCTGTGCCCCAGGGCTGACCCTGTGCTACAGTTCTCCATACACAAATTCCTTCTGAGAGAATTAGTCTCCCAGGAGTGTTGACACACAGGCTTACAGGAGGGACAAGCCACAGTCAGAGACAGCAAGACAAGCTAACACCAGAGATAACCAGACGGTGAGAAGCAAGGGCAAGAACATAAGATACGGAAACCAAGGCTACTTACTATCATCAGAACCTAGTTCTCCCACCACAGCAAGCCCTGGATAACCCTAACACACTAGAAAAGCAAGATTCAGATTTAAAATCTCATCTCATGATGATAATAGAGGACTTTAAGAAGAACATAAAAACTCCCTTAAAGAAATACAGAAGAATACAGGTAAACATTTAGAAGCCCTTAAAGAGGAAACACAAAAATCTCAAAAAATTTCAGGAAAACACAACCAAACAGGTAAAAGAATTGAACAAAGCCATCCAGGATCTAAAAAATGGAAACAGAAACAATAAAAAAAAATCACAAAGGGAGACTACCCTGGAGATCAACATATAGGTCAAGTAACATATAAAGGCAGACCTATAAGAATTACACCAGACTTCTCACCAGAGACTATAAAAACCAGAAGATCCTGGACAGATGTCATACAAATCCTAAGAGAACACAAATGCCAGCCTAGGCTACTATACACAGCAAAATTCTCAATTGCCATCGATGGAGAAACCAAGATATTCCATGACAAAACCAAATTTACACAATATCTTACCACAAATCCAGCCCTACAAGGGATAATAAATGGAAAACTCCAACACAAGGAGGGAAACTACACCCTAGAAAAGGCAAGAAAGTAATCTTCTTTCTACAAACACAAAAGAATATAGACAAACAGAATTCCACCTCTAACAACAAAAATAACAGGAAGCAACAATCACTATTCTTTAATATCTCTTAACATCAATGGACTCAGTTCCCCAATAAAAAGACATAGACTAATGGACTGGATATGTAAATAGGTCCCAGCATTTTGCTTCATACAGGAAACTCACCTCAGTGAAAAAGACAGACACTACCTCAGAGTAAAGGGCTGGAAAACAATTTTCCAAGCAAATGGTCCCAAGAAACAAGCTGGAGTAGCAACTCTAATATCAAATAAAACCGACTTTCAACCAAAAGTTATCAAAAAAGATAAGAAATGACACTTGATACTCATCAAAGGAAAAATCTACCAAGATGAACTCTCAATTCTAAACATCTATGCTCCAAATGCAAGGGCACCCACATACATAAAAGAAACTTTACTAAAGCTTAAAGCATACATTGCACATCACACAATAATAGTGGGAGACTTCAACACCACACTCTCATCAATGGACAGATCATGGAAATTCCTGGACATATACCCAGAAGATGCTCCACTATGTTCATAACAGCTATATTTATAATATCCAGAAGCTGGAAACAACCCAGATCTCCCTCACTACTACTCAGCTATAAAAACAATGACTTCATGAAATTTGCAGGCAAATGGATGGATCTAGAAAATATCATTCTGAGTGAGGTAACTCCGTCACAAAAGAACACACATGGTACATACTCACTGATAAGTGAATATTAGGCAAAGAGCATGGAATACTCAAAATACAATTAATGAACCACATGAAGTTCAAGAGGAAGGAAGACCAAAGAGTGGATGCTTCAGTCCTACTTAGAAAGGGAAACAAAATAATTAAGAAAAGTAGAGGGTGGGAGGGACTTGAGAGGAAGGGAAGGGAGGGAGGGGAAAAAGAGAGGCAGAATCAGCTATGGAAAGAAATGAAGGAGATGTACAGAGAGTCAGATTGAACAGAGGTTTGTAGCAATGAGGGATGGGGAACTGGGGTTAGCATCAAGAAAGTCCCAGGTGCCAGGAAAGCAAGAGTCTCCCAGGACCCCACGGGATGACATTAGCTGAAATACCCTACAAAGGAGAGGAAGAACCTGTGGAGACCATATCCAGAGATTAGACATGGCCCCCCAGTTGATGAGCCACGCACCCATCTGCAAAATTTTAACCCAGAATTGCTCCTGTCTAAAGGAAATACAGGGACAAAGAGTGGAGAAGAGACTGAATGAAAGACCATCCAGAGACTGCCCCACCTGGGGATTCATCCCACATGCAGACAGACACCAAACCTAGACACTATTGCTGATGGCAAGAAGTGTTGGCTGACAGGAACCTGATACAGCTGTCTCCTGAGAAACTTTGCCAGATTCTGACCAATACAGCTGCTGATGCTCTCAGCTAACCATGGGACTAAGCACAAGGACACCAATGGAGGAGTTAGGGGAAGGATTGAAGGAGCTGAAGGAGCCTTATCTGCCATCAGTGGGAGAAGGGGCCCTTGGTCCTGTGAAGGCTTGTTGCACCAAGGTAGAGGAATTCGGGGGTGGGTTTTCAGAGGGGAAACCGGGAAAGAGGATAACATTTGAAATGTAAATAAAGAAAATATCCAATTTTTAAAAAATGAGGTAAATCAGTACCTTAGCCTTCAGTCAATGACCTATACCTACTCTGGAAATTCCTATCTCCTTTGCCTAAAACTATATAACCCTTGATTCATCCCCCAAATAAAGTTGATCTGTTTCTCTGAAAAAAAAAAAAAAATATCAGTGACTAGGCAAAGAATATCCTGTCCCATCTTCCTTGTCCTCCACCCATGGTGGAGACTACAAACTATATGTACCCAGAGACCTACGTGTCTGCCACTTCCTCTGAACCGCCTCCTGCTCTGACTCCTCCCTCCCATCCCCTGCTCCTAGAAGTCCCATCTTTTTCCTTTTACTCAGCACTTGGCTTCCACTGTCTTTATTGACACAATCAACCAATTAGGGAAACAACACCTCAACCTACACATGATATGATCATATTTACATTTGAAATACTTTAAAAGGGAGAAAAAGATCAAATACAGAGAGATATTTTTAAAGTGGATATGGATGCGGGGTGTGCAGAGGAATAATATCTATTAAAGATTGAATTCAAAATAGAAAATAAGATTAAACAAATCCTAAGATCTAATACAGCATGGAGATATGATTATAAGTAGTATATTACATTAAGGATACAAATTCTGAAGAGTAATTTTTTCATCCTAATGGGAATGAACAATCAACCCTGCAAAGCAGATGGGAGATCATTTCCTATATACATGTGAGGAAAACAAGACACCAAGGAACACAATGGAACTTACTCATGACAGAGCCATAACTTGTGATTCAAACTATGAGAGCTGAGAGTGGGCAATTTGGGTTAAATTCTGACTCTGGCACTTAAAGCTATATGACTCTAATCAACTCATTTCTCAAACCCTAAGTATTCTTACCTAATGTGTGGCTAACTAACTAATTAGCATAATAGCTTTTTAGTAGGAATTAACATGATTAAAAATTACTAAGCCTTGAATTACATTACAAAGATACAGTAATCAAAACAGTACAATAGTTACAAAAGCAGATGTAAACCAGTGGAACAGAAAACAGAGTCTGGTATTAGAGCCTGGCAGCCTGACACATGTGATCATCTGATGTGCACCAAGAGCCCCAGGAAGACATAACAGGCAAAGACCATCTCTTTAATACAGAGCACTGGGAAAACTAATAAATGTGATCCCTTATCTTAGATGACACACAAACATCCACTCAAGGTAATCTTTAAAAGACACTAAAAATACCAAATATATACACAATTCTAACTCCTAGACAATGACTTCTTGAAATATTCATTAAAGTTCAGGTTTAAAAAACAAAAATAAATAAATAAATAAATGTACTCTTTATAATTGAATCTGAACACATCCCTTAATCGTCACTTGTTTTATTTTAGTTTGTTTATTTGTTTGTTTGTTTGTTTGTTTTAAGACAGTACCTACTTGTGTACTACTACCAGGATGGTCTGAAACTCACTATGTAGACCAGGCCGCCCTTGAACTCACAGAGGTCCACCAGCCTGTGCCTTCACATCCCAAGTACTGGTATTACAGTCTGCACCACCATGCCCAGCTATGCTCATGGGATTGAATACCTGTTTCAGCTTGTAGAACTGTTTTGGAAGGTTATGGAACCTTTGAGACAGAATGACATGCTGGCATGTATTAGCCAATAGATAGTCCTTTGAAGGTTATATCTGGTTCCTTCTTATTTCAGTCTACCTTTGTGATCCAAGGCTGATCAGTCCCTGTGATGTGACTTGTGACCTGTGACCTGTGCACCTGCTGGCATGTCTTCTCCACCATGATGCCTTAAAATCATCATCCAAAATAAAATTTCATCCTTTAAGTTGCTTCTGTTGAGTATTTTATCACAGGGAAAAGAAAAGCAGCTAATACACATCAACTGAAAAACACTGGCACAGAAAAGGAAACAGCAAAATGAAAGGTCAGATAGAAGCAAGGAACAAATATTTGTAAATCACATGTCTGTTAATGAATTAATAGCCAATTCCTGTAAAGAGCCTATTCAGCTCAACAGCAAGAAAACATATAACCCAGTTAAAAGTGAACAAAAGTTGTTATTAAGTGAGACACTCATCCAAGATAATTTTACAGTGACCAGCAGGTTATGAGAAGGGCATGAACATCCTAAGCTCTGTTTAAAATGCAAATGAAAATAGCCTGAGATATCACCTTTTATCTCTTTGAATAGCTGTGATCAAACAAAACAAGGGACTACAAGTGTAGGCAACTGTGTGGAGAAAAGAAAATCCTCTTACCATTGGGGAACTGTGTATTGATGACCCATTGTGGAAACACTATGAAGACTCCTTCAAAAGCTAACAGAATTATCAAGTGATCCAGCTATCCTCCTTGTCCTCATATGCACAGGGGAAGTGAAAACAACACCTCCAAATACCTCACCCCAATGTTCACTGCAACATCCTTCAAGTAGCCAAGATTCAGAAACCACAGAGGTGTCTTTCAATGGATAGGTAGATACACAAACACACACACCACAAATTCAAACAAAAGAGATCATTGGAGAGTATTAACTGATTGGCTTAAAACAATTGGGGTTTACCTCAGAACCTTTGGTTAAAACCAATCCCATTTAAACAGTGATTCCTGAGAACAAAAGAAATCTCTCCCTTCCCCTGTTTCTCCCCAGAAGACAGATGGTTATGAAAACTAGGCAACAAATACATGTTTTCATAATTTAACTCTCAATATAATAAAAATCAATTATATACAGTTCTAACAATCCAGTCATTTCTTTTTTTTTTTTTCTCTTTTCTTTACTGGATATTTTATTTACATTTCAGATGCCATTCCCTTTCCCCATCCCCCCCGCTTGGAAAACTCCTATCCCATGTCCCCTTTTCCTTTTTGCATTTATACACTTTTTAAAAATGTTAATCAATGGCTTTATAAGTTTGGTAATGCTCAATCAGAAGTGTAACCCAATACTCAACCTAGATATATCAACTATCTTTGACTAGCGGAAACACATGAATATCTGCCTCCCTGTCTCCCCCTCTTTCTTTCTCTTTCTCTCTCTCATCACCTAGCTTCTCCTCTCCTTCTTCTCCTTCTCTCCTTACTCCATATCTTCCTCTCAGTACTCCTCCCACCTTAGCTCCTCCTACACATCACCCTTCCTGTTAAAATAAAACTTTTCTCTCAAAATACAATTAGAGCATAATTATGCCAATTTGTACCAGTGAGGTACAAGATAGTCCTAATACCCAGTCCATCATTTTGTTGACTAACCATTTCAATGCTTATAAATAGAATGGAGTGCTGGTTCCACTGCCATATATGCATGCACCTGCAGCTATCTTTAATTTTTATAGAGTGAAAATGAGAGTAATATTCATGCTGATGAGAGGGTTCAACAGATAAAGGTGCTTCCCAGCAAGGCTGATAACCTCAGCTCAACCCCTGGGGCCCACAAGAATTTGACCTCCACACACAAACCTTGAGAAGCACTTGCGTGCACACATAAATAAAAATGTAAATTATATTAATAACTCTTTAAGCATCCCTACTGTAATAAGCTATACCAGAAGATCTGAGTGTTGTACATTATATTGCTAAAAAACATCTTACACAAACTTCTAGATATGAAAATGTTTTATCAATAGTAAAAATACTCCTCACTGTAGACAGATGGTTACCTACACTGAAAATTCATTAGAAAGCTTCAATTACAAAAGGAAAATAAGTCAGTAATGGAGTCTCAAATGCATAATATAATACTTGGAGGCAAGAGGATTGCAGCAAATTCAAGGTCATCCTTGTCTACATAACAAGTTCTAAGTCTGCTAAGCCATGTAGTGAAACTCATGTCAAAGAAATAAAAGTAAAGAGGAATTGGTGGCTACAGTATCAAAGTAAAACACTAGATACAGAAGAATCTTAGGTGGATATTGCTAAGTCAAAAAAAAAAAAAAAAAAAAAAAAAACCCTAAGCAGAAAATACACTACTATTATATTCCAGAAAGGACAAAACTATGGAGACATTTAAAATATTAATGTTTTCCAGTGGTCATTCAGACACCAGGGAGAGAAGGATGGAGTACAGAGAAATGTTTAGGACTATAAGATACTGCAATGTTGGCTGCCTGTTATTATAACCTTGTCAGCCCCCACAAAGCACAGCACCACAGCAGGGAATAAATGAAAACTAGTTATGAGTTGGGGTTAATGTTGCTGTGTGGGTTTATCTCACAGAGATTGCAACAGAAAAAAAAAGGCAATGTAATGGAGTGTCTATAATGAGGAAAGCTTTGTGTGTCTGTAAGGATAGGGGGGATGTGGAGAATCTTTTTACTTCGTGCTCAACTTTGATATGGAACTCGACTTGCTTTTACAAATAAAGTCTATCTTTTACAGACAGAAACATGAAGCTTGGCATTCATGGTCATGAACTGTAGTTGATTGGGCTTCTGGTACTCATCCTACAGAGACTTGCAGTTGGTCTGTGAACAGCCCTGCTGTCGGCATCACTTGCTATTTTGTCTTGGGAAGTCTTGGCTCTTCACAGAAGCTTCCAGTCTCCTATATTCTAACCTAGCCAGCAGTGTTCTGAGAGCTAATGGGATAGAGTAGAATAAGTATCGTGAACAACAGGCTCCAGGAACTCACTATGTAGATAAGATTTCATGCCTCTCTTAGATTTCCCATAGATATATAGATACAATTCATGGTCCTGAGCCCACAGAGCCTAGCCCAATCTCCTTGAAAATAGGCCTCTGCCTTTTGCTGGAGGGACAATAGGTGGTGGGAAAGACTATCTGAACACAAGGTGGAGAGAAGAGTTGCCTAAAAACCTAGTTGTTGTGCATACATTTTTAGCTAAAGGGTCAATTTTCATCCCTGCCCATCCTGTGCAGGTTCCTCAGTAGAATAAAGTTATTCAATGACAATCAATTCACTTTCCTCTGACTTTTCCTACTCACTTGTGTTAACTCCTTTTTTATTGTTGTTGTTGCTGACAGACCAATAGAAATAATTTGCTGGAGAAAGGATGTATTTGGGCTCCCAATTTACAGGAATATCACATTGTGGTGGAGACTGTAGGATGGCAAATGGCTCTGATACAGGGCACTGGGAGACTGCCTGGGAGGGAAGGAGAACCAGGCTGCAATGATCCAATTCCCTCTGCTAGCTCCACCTTCTGAAGGCTTCAGAGTCTCTTAAAACTGTGACATCTGCTGGGAAACAAGAGTTTAATTTCATGAAACTTGTGGGGATGTTTCATATTCAAACTATAACAAGTTTACACATTTTTTTATTCAGTGGAGGGGTGGGATACATATCATGGCCCCCATGGGAGGATCAGAGGACAGCCTGCAGGACCTGACTCTTTCCTTCCACCATGTGGGTCCTGGAGTTTTGAACTCAAGTCAAGTGACATGGCTGCAAGCTCCTTTATCTGCTAAGCCATCTCATTGGCCCACATCTCAGTGGTTTTTCTTAATTAAAAAAAGAAAATCAGTATCATTTATAGGTGAGCTTTAGGAAGGAGTAAGAAACCAGCATGGATTCAATCCAAATATTTAGCATAAAATTAACAGTATTCTCCAATTTTTAAAGCCATTTTACATTTTCAGCATAAATAATTGGCCAACATACTATTGCTCACATAGTTTCCAACAATATGTAATAATCTATACTTTTTAATTATTTTTACAAATTTTACTGCTAATTATTGAGGTTTTTTTATTTCTATTTTTTTTACTCTTGAAATAGAAGTTGTTTGTTTACACATGCCTAACCATATTTACTTCACCCTAATTTTCTATTTAATACTTCACTCACAAAATTAACTAGCTTACACCCCTATCTTAGCATTTCTACAGTGCAGTGTTGTTCCCTGGTGGTAAGTATTCATTTATGCATGAGTATTTAAATTATGAAAGGATCCCATTTGTTCTCACTCCAAACTTATAATTAAAGCTTTAAAAAATTTAAATTGTAATCTGTTGGAGGAGACCACAAACCTGAAGAATTCTATACCAAACACAGAAATAAAACTAAATGTCGGTTCTTACACACTTTAATTGGCCTGAAAAAACAAGGCCTATCTATCAGTGAACCATTTCCTTGTATTTCACTTTTTGTTGGCTTAGATTTTTCAAAACCTACTTTATTTAGGGTTCTTAAAGGCTTCGACCTCCCTTCTAAGCCACCAACCAGAAGTAGGGGAAAAAGAATGTTAATTGGAAAAGGATGTTGTGGACCTGTTTGGAAGTAGTTTCTTGGGGCAATTCCACACTTTGTTGTCAGGATACCAGCAGTCCAGTTCAATACCAAATACCAAACACAAATCAGCAATGGCAACACGATGGAGCAAAAATAGTAACACACTGCCAAATCATCATGAGTCAACTAAGAAGCCAGAGTCAGCCAGAATAACATGAGAAGTTCTTTGTCAAGTTTCTCTCTATGAAGTAAAAGCCAACAAAGATCAGTGAAGACCAGCAAAGACCAGTGAAGCATTGTACAGTATAGCAATGCAAGAGAGGTCTCACTGTGAGTATCCAGAAAAACATCACATGACACAACTGCATTGTTAAGAAACCAGAAAAATTTTCACTTCATCTAAAAAAAAAAAAAAAAAAAAACCAGTTCTTTAGTATCTCTTTAAAATTACCATACAGAATAATGGGTTTCATTATGATACTTGTAAAAACTGAACCTTTTTTAAAAACAGGTTTATATTGTTGTAATGCAATTGTTAATTATTAAATAGTAGTGGTAATCATATTTACCTGAGATCTCTTTCAAAAACTTTCTTCTTTTGTGAGTCATTTATTTTAGGTGTTTTGTTTTGTTTTGTTTTGTTGTTTTGTTGGATGTGGTATTGTTGTTTGTTGTTTGTTGTTTGTTTGTGTCTTTGCTTCTATTTGCCTGGAAATTTTCTGAGCACAGATAGCAAGACCATTTTAACATTATGAGTCAAATCAGTAACATGTATTAAAATACTAAAATAAATTCATTCATTCAGCAATTGTAGACTAAGCTCATTTGACGAGCCAAGCACAATTTCAGTGTCAGAAATCTGAAGAAAAATCACTTTTGAAAAAGGTACTTTTAAATAAAGAGGCCATATTAGTCAGCTATCCATTGATCCAGTGAGATTTCTGAGGCAATTTACTTACAAAGACAGAAGGTTAGTTAGCCATAGTTCTGGGAATTGTAGTGCCAGACTGGACATTTCCAATGCTGAGGAACACACAGAGTAACAACCCTCTCACAACCTGAGTCAGAGTAACAGGGCCCCTAGACTTAGCACACGGGTTCCATTATGCAAGTGCCACTCAGTCCATAAAACTCAGCACATAGATAATACTACCTGACAATATGTAGACAAAAAGCTACTCCATTGAAGTCCATAGTTCTGGGAAAGTCTCTAAACTTTGGTTTTTGGCTTCTGTAGTTCAGCTTCTAGTTAACTTTCTTGTTAACTCAGGTCCTGTCCTCTAGGTTAGGCTCACAACACACCTCCCAACAGCACAGCCCACATGGAGTCTCATAGGTGATTGAATTGCAGGCTGAGGGTCAAGATCAGTGGTCGGATGTCCCCTGCAAGCCACTTCCTCAGCTCATGACTATCAGCAATAAATCAAAAGTTGGTATATGGCTTTCCTTTTTCTGGGATTATGTGGATCAAGTTTCCTTCTTAACAATTTCATAAGATAAAAAACATTCAGATGTTTCTTTGTAAGACAAAGAAATTATTAAAACAGACACTGTTCTGCATAGAATACCAAGCCATACTTTATGCATGCTGGTTTTCCTATGTGTGCAGACACTGAAGCAAAGTCTAACATCATAGTTTTATTTCAGAACTTGGCTTTTTTTTTTTTTTTTTTTTTTTTTTTTTTTGGCTTCTAAAATGCAGTTCATAAAAGTCTGTGGTCTGCCTGTCTTCCAGTTAGACAATGCCAGCTAGCCATCTGGCCTGGCAGCTCTGAAGAGAAATGCTTCCACACCCAGTTTGTGAGGGTTCCAAGCCATGATTGTGAGTGGCTGCCGTGGCTATTCCTGTGCTTGCGGGAAGAGGGGCCAGTGAACCATACTGAGCACGGGCCTTGCCAGTGTTAGAAGAGGAATAAAGAGATGAAGTTCTGATATAAACAGTCGGCTTATATTTGTAAAGATGAGACTGCAGAAGTCGAGGAAGGTTGTGCATGTATATCGTGCATGAGGGTACAGAAGGCATCAGATATGCAGGATAGTTCCTCTTGTTCAGTTTTATATATCCAAACCAGTTCTATGAACACAGGTTACTAAAGCACTCCTTTATGTGGGTGATCACAGAAGAAGTAAGCACTACATTTCCCCAATTTTCTGCAATTAAAAATGGGGGAGGGGTGTGCGTGTGTGTGTGTGTGTGTCTGTGTGCATGTTGAGTGAAAGTGTGCATGTGAAGGACAGAGGACAACTTTCAGTAGCCAGTTCTCTCTCTTGTCAGCAAGTCACTTTATGTGCTGAGCTATATTTCATTGGCCCATTTATCCACTTTTAAGACTAAAAAATGGAAAATTATTAATCTTGGAGCGGAGATTAAAGGTCTCATGAGAATCTATGCAGTGTAGCATGCCCTTCATGTGTGTCCAGCCTTTGACACTGCAGCTTAACATGGTCATCTACAAGGCTCCCACTGAAGAACCAAGCATTCAAATTACAAAACCAGTAGCAAAGAGATCTCATAGTATTTTGAGTGAGTATATGATTTTGTGCCAGACAATATTAACAACTGTCCTCCGCCCCTTGTGTTTCATAAGGCATGGATTGGCCACATTTGATCGATATGATGTGATCATGTATACTTACAAAGCATTCGGGGTAACTGATAAGTCATGGGAACAGCAACCAGGTGTCTACCAAATTCTATATATTGAACCACAAATTTGGCTTAAGTAGATAGATAAAAATGCATAACAAGGACATTGTAGAGAGAAAAAAAAAGTTTCTTTGACCAAACACAAGGGAAGCTGCCTATTTGCCAACCTATAAATAATGCGCTGCTACCAAGAAGGGTGGGTATGTGGGGACAGACAAAAAGGAACAGTTGTAGGGAGGAACTGGAGAGTCTCATGTCCCGGGACCTCCACCTTCCTGAGCCCTCTAGCTGGTCCCACCACGCCCTGACACACATCATCTACTTGGCTTTGATTCCTTTCTCCCTAAATAGCTTCATTTGTAATTTGTCTGTCTGTGTGTTTCCCTCAACAGATGGAGAATTGTAGCCCTGGTGCAATTGCAAATTTCTGCAGTTTTGTTCTTTTCTGGCAGCTAACACAGGCATCAAAGCTCATGCAAACATCTATTCTGAACTTAATTAGTTCCAGTCCATCTGGGAAAGATTTGGGGAGGTTGAAAAAATGAGAAACATACCCTAGATTAAAGTGTTTTTTTCTGAAGTGAACTTCAGCTTCCACTCTCAGGCCCTGTTTAAAAGAGAGAGTTGTGACTTGTCTTATTTTGAACAGCTCTGAAATGCTTCCTTGAGTGTCCCAAACGTTCTAGTATTAGTCTGCTTATTTGCCCATTAATAAACGCAGTAGTCTGGGGAAGCCTAACCTAACATATGATTGTTGTAAACCAGAGCTAGCTTTGATTCACTCCAGGTTTTCACTACTGAATATTTATTGAGCTTCCTTGATAATTGAGCAAACACAAAAGTACTTCCTGTATTCTCAATACAAAAAAAAAAACAAAGAAAGAAAGAAAAAAAAAAGCATTACTGATAAGTATGTGCCTGCCCACACAACAGAGATACTTGATAACATTTTACGTTTACAGATTTGGTTCACCCGAAGGCAGCTACAGATTGTGGGGAAAGCCCAGGAGCAATTCCATGTAACCCCCAAAGCATGTGCTATGTTTTGCTGATAGAGTCAAGTAATTTGTGGCTGTATCATTTCAATGACTTTAAAAGAACTTAAGGTTAATTTCCATCTTGAAAGCTGGCAAATCAAAGGATATATGCTCAGCAAACTGGAGTGAAGGTAAAGAAAAACGGGAAAATAAATAGCTCTGCAGAAAAGGAGATGGAAACCCTGGTGTGGTGCTGCATGCCTTTAATTCCAACATTTGAGAGGCAGAGGCAGTGGGATCTCTGTGAGTTTTAGGCGAACCAGATCTACATAACAAATTCCAGGCCAGGCAGACCTACCTAGTGAGACCCTATCCCAGGAAAAGAACTAAGGAGGGAAAAATAAGAAGTGGGGCTACCCAGGCAAATGAGGCACATGAAACATTTCTGTATAAAATGGCCTCCATCATCCAGAGCCCTTTCCGGCTCTCTGTGGACTTCTGACATGCAGAAGACATCATGGAGATTTCTACCTCACTGTTTATTGTGACCCGTTTTCACTGTGATGAAAACAATTCGTTTTCTCTTTATGTCTGGGTGCTACTCCCAGTACTGTCCCTGCCTGCATGGTTTCCTGTGGGCATGTTAGCTAAGTCCTCTGGAGCTCAGCTAAGACAACTCCCACAGGAGACCCCTGGAGCTCCAAATGCCTCCTATTTTGAAACATAGTTCTCTTGTTTGCCTTTTCTTTCTTTTGAAATATTTTCTTTAGAAATAAAGCTAGCAGAAGAAAAATGTTGCTCTACTTTATGAAAAGTGAAACAATAAATGAGAAGATGACTCCACATCCACATGCCTATGGGAAGCATTGACTGGACTGTGTGGGAATGAATTAATTAATTAATTTTAAAAGACAACATGAAGTTGGAAAGGAGATATGATGGAAAGTCCCATAGGAACTAGGAAATATATATGGTCAAAATATATATTGCATACATAAATAAGATTTTTAAATTCTAAAAATCTGGAGAGAAGAACAAGTCAACTAAACTATGCAAAACCTAAATAAATAAGTATACTATGAGAATGTATCTTCTCTATGCAGGAATATGATTACTGAGCTTACTGAGCTTAATTTGTAGAAGAAAATTTAGTAACTAAAATCACTGTGATCAAAATGAGAACTTGAAAGGCGAAGAAGCTCTTGATCACAAGTTATTTTTAAGGATGGAAGTAAACCAGCCTCCTGAAGAGATTGTAAAGTGGAGATAGTGAAACCAACTCACTAGGAAAGAGTCTTGGTATTGAATAAAGACCTGAGTAGTTTAAAAGATAAATTCTATAATTATAATAAATGTATTGTCCTAGACTAGAGGCAACTAAGGAGGAAGGATAGCAATACATGTTGTTTATTATACCAACTCCAGGTAATATGACAATGATACAAAGCAAGACAGAGAATCTAAAGAGTAAGTAGAGATCAAGCCAGGCACAATGGTACATGCCTTTAATCCCAGGCTGGCCTCAGAGTCCTGGACCTAAGAGATGCTCCTACCTCAGCATCCCAAGCAAGAAATGGAGGCTGAGTCTATGCCATGTATTTGTCAACCTAATTTATAGGAAATTGGAGAATAAAAGACACTCTATCAAATACATTTAAATTAAAACCACAACTTATACTTCTATCTTTTAAAAAGTCAAATTCGAATTTGATTGCAGTCAATATATACTTTTTTCAAAATGAATCTATAAAACAATCTATCTAGTACAAATGTGCATCTTAGTAATAGTGTGCATTTCAATTAAGATTATCCCCAACAACTACACCATAAAATGTATAAAATATGGAGCTAAAAAGATGGCTCAGTAGGTAAGAGCACTGGCTGCTTTTGTGAAGGATACAGGTTCAGTTCCTAGGACCCACATGATGGTTCATAATAATCCCTAATTCCAGTTCCATGGAATATGATGAGGGAATTCTGGACCATCAACACAAGACATGCATGTGGTACACATACGTACATGCATGCATACATATATACATACTTATGTATATACAGGCAAAACTGATACATATAAAGCAAAATAATCTTTAAAATATTTTAATGTATAAAATGATATCATTGTTAATTTGGGGAGCTAATTTAAATAAATTAAAGAACATCTCTAGCGTGTCAGGTATTTTCCCTCAATATGTATGTAAGAATGTTCAACTGTCATTTGGGAACTGAGTAAGGATGGAAAGAGGGCACCATCTGGTCAGCTTTGGATCCAAATGAACAAAAATGGAAGAAATTCCAAGCTCCCTTTTCCCTGGAGCTGGTATCATTGTTCTTCTGCTCTTAAACATCATAGCTCCAGGTGTTCTCTCCTTTGAACTCTGTAATTCATACTAGTGGGCTCTTAGGTTCTCAGATCCTCCCTCTTCATGCTGAGAGTCACATTATTCATTTGCCTGGTTTTGAGGCCTTCAGACTGCAACTGAGTCACAAGACAGACTATCTGATCTCCAAGCCTTTGGACAGCCTTTTATGGAGCTGACTGGCATCCTTAATTACATGTAAAAATTCCCCTAAGAAATCCTGTTTCTGTATACCATCTATCTATCTATCTATCTATCTATCTATCTACCTACCTACCTACCTACCTAACTAACTAACTATATAAACATATCTTGTTCTTTCTAGAGAGTTCTCATGTTTATGGTTAATTTAATCTTATATAGTTTGGCCACATTAAAAGAAAATACAAAACCAGGCTTGGTAGTGTTGGCCCTGGCCCTCACTGTACAGAAGAGTAGAGCTGTCCCTGAGAGGCAGGGACAAGAGATAACTGGCCTCATGCCTCAATTGGGCAGTGTAGGAAAACTGTCCCTGAGGCATAAGAGTTGTTGAGCTGGCACCTACCCTTGCTGGCTGCAGTGCTTGGGAGATCTAGCCCCATCCCTCACCCAAACAAAGCAGGAGAGTAGGCCCTGGTTGTGTGGCCATAGGAGAACTGGTTGGTTGAAAAACTCAGCTTCCATTCAGACCCAGATCCAGGGCTTTGAGTTGGCCAACCCCAACATCTACCACATCAATAAACTGCTGGAGCACATGAAGGAGAATGGCCTGCAGAACCAAACCTGCAGGATCTACATAACACAAGGCAACAACAGGAAGTTTGAGAGAAGTTCCTTTGAGGATCCACCATTGATAGTGTAGCAGAAGCAACAGGCCTCCAACCAGACCTATGACTCATAGCAACAAATATTGGCAAATAAAGATGTGTGGACCAAAGGGTATACTGTGAGACACACTGTGACACATCACAATTTCCACAACAAGATGTTTTTTATGATTTGTTTTAGGTTTTGTTTATTTTTATTTTCTCTTTTTATTTGATATTTTTTACACTCCAGATTTTATTCCCCTCCCAGTTCACCCTCCAACTGTTCCCCAGCTCATACCTCCTTTCTGCCCCATCTCTCTGTGAGGATGTCCCCACCACCACCAGCCACCACCCCACTAGACATCTAAACTCCCTGGGGCCTCCAATCTCTTGAGGGTTAGGTGCTTCTCTGACCCGGCAGCCCTCTGCTGTATATGTGTTGGGGGTCTCATATCAGTTGGTGTATGCTGCCTAGTTGGTGGCTCGGTATCTGAGAAATCTCAGGGGTCCAGGTTAATTGAGACTGCTGGTCCTCCTACAGGGTCACCCCATTTGAAGTGTAAATAAAGAAAATATCCAATAAAAAAAAAGAAAAGAATCTTAACAAATAGATTTTGTTTATTTTTTATTTTTGTGTTTTACTTTCTTTGGGGAACGAGGTTGCAAGGTCAGAGAGTGGATACAAGGGGATGAGGAAGATGAGTGGGATTGAGGTGCATGGTTTGAAATTCAAAATGAATCAATAAAAAGCTAAAGAAAAATACAAAACCAAATAATACATGCAAACAAATTCCACATAGAATTATAAATCAATGTAGAAGACAATAACATAAAATTGAATTCAAATTTATCTCACTAGCATACGGTACACATTGGATTGAATTCTCTGGTAGATTCTCTTAAAATACCATCTGATTTTATGTTTGTTTAGCATTTTAGCATTGCTGTTTTAATGAGCATATTTGAAACAAATCCCAGAGAGAAATACAAAGGTACAAGTAAAACATCTTGTTCTCATAATAGAATTTGAAATGTTATTTCAGCTTATATTTCTTCCATGAAAACTAGCAAAAACTTCAACACAACATAGGTCCAAAGTCTTGCATCAGACTTCTCTAATAAATCTAAAACAAAGGTTCATTTAAAAGTTTTAGGGGACCTTCATTTATATTATATTATTATTAATATAGTAATGCTATACCACGTATATATACATATGTATGTATATATATATACATACACATACATACACACACACACACACACACACACACACACACACATATATATATATAGTATAGCATGGTTAGAAATCACAGGACCTGAATTCAATTTCCTATTGTACTGTGGAAATTACTCTATTGATTATTCATGGTCTCATATTTTTATGATGGAGCTAAACAGCTATAGTGAACACACCTAACAACCCAACAAACATGATCATATCTAAGATAATTAATTATCAAGAAATTATCTTCACAAAGCCCTACAAGGTTAGGCCCCTATGGGATGTTGCTGCCACCTATTGGAAGTGTGGCTAAATTGCACACAGCTTTAAGAAGCCATGTTGGTTAGTAATAGCACACTGGCCTGGTAAGCATAAGGTCCTGATTACACACCCATTACTGTAAATAATAATAATTTTCTAAAATATTCCACTTTGGAGGACTTACATAAGACTAGCAGTGACTGATCACCCTCAAATACGGTACATACCCTGTGCTCTACACACTGTACCAAGGCCTCTCTGTGACAGAATTACTAAACAAAGCATGTTGAATTCACACAACAGAAATCTATACAGTGACAAAAATGAGTGAGATAGTGATATTCAGTAGCAACATGGATAAATGGCAAATGCTTAGTGCTGAGTGAAAAGAACCCGGCTCAGGCTGTGTTTCTTGCTACCTAAAAGGTTACCTTTGTTCACTTTGTCTCTGGAAGCTTAACATTGACACTGACCTTCATATCAAGGTCAGAGCATCTGGTCAATAGCAGCACCTACCACTGTCACCCTCATACTGCTTTTCAAAGACTGTGATTCCTCGTTCTTTAGCTATCCTTGATTAACTAAGAGACTTTCCTCCTCACCTCAGAGATATTTCATATGGACCACTCACAGCAAAGTCAAGTTAGTATTCTTGTTTCATGAAACACAGGATTATTTGCTCTGAGTTGTACAGAAGAGATCAGTCATCTTGGTCTATTGAATATAGATCACCATCTAATCCAGTAAGCAGTGTTACATTTACTTCTAGATGGTAAATTAAAAATCCAGAATATTTGTTACCCAATCTAATTCTGTAGAATATCCTGCTTGACAACAGTTTTACAGTATGTTGTCTATATGGTCTCCAAGATACCTCCAAAACTATCTAGCAATATTGTTCACGCTTAAGAAAAATAATTTATCTTCCTCAAACTCATGCATTGGCCTCATCCTCCTGGAGCATATGATTTGGCAGCAATGGGGGATGAATTTGGTGGATCTTGGGAGGGTAAATATCACTTTGAAAAACAATCAATTCATATGAACTTAAAAACTATTTATCAAGCAAGCATCTTTCTCAGACAGGTACTGTTTCCATGGCTACATAGAACCATAATCATTGAAGTTTCCAATCATTTGAGTCTACCAAAATGCCTCCATTCTAAGGATCATGGTCTTTTCCCCAAGTATATCAAGAACTAGGGTTATAGGTCAGTTAATAAAGTACTTGCCATACAAACATGAGAACCTGAGTTCAATTTCCAGTACCCACATTTTAAAAGTCAGATATGGCAGAACTCAAGAGGTGGTCAAGTTTATTCTAGATAAGTACTAGCCAGCCAGTACAATTAAATCAGGGAGCTACCTGTTCAGTGACAGACCTTGTCTCAAAAAAAAAAAATAAGATGGAGAGCGATTAAAAAAAGACACCAGATGTCAACCTCTGACCTACATACATAGAGAGTGAGAAAGAGAGAGAGAGAGAGAGAGAGAGAGAGAGAGAGAGAGAGAGAGATAGAGAGAGAGATTGTACACTTCACTTAAGTGTTCCCCCAGAAACACTCAAGGCATCTAGTAGTCACAGTAACCACAGATGACACAGTAACAGTGAAGTGCAGCAATTGCTTAGTGTTCCAAGGCTTGCCAAAAAATAGGACCTTCATTGCAAGCAGCTTTATTTAATGAGCAACAAGAAAAAAAATCTTACAAGCTTCTAGTAGGTTATCACAAAAAACCTACAGTCTTCAGTGAAGTGTAGACAAACTAAATTCAGCAGCATAGTCAGTAATTATTCACTGTGATCAAATAAAATTTGTTTCTAGAACATAAATCTATTCACTATATTTAGGGAGGTAAATCTGATACATCACAATGAAAGAATGAAAAACAAAAACAATATGACCTAAAGAAATTTTAACTGGCAAAATTTATCATTTATCACCAAAGAATCCAAAAATATACAGTGGAAAAATAAAGCATCTTCAGCATCTGGTGCTGGTCTAACTGGCAGTCTGTATGTAGGAGAATGAAAATAGATCCATATTTATCACCCTGTACAAAGCTCAAGTCCAAGTGGATCAAGGACCTCAACATAAAACCAGACTCTAAAAGAAGAGAAGTGGCAAAGATCCTCAAACTCATTGGCACAAGGGGAAATTTTCTGAACAGACCTCTAATGGTTCAGGCTCTAAGACCAACAATCGATAAATGGGACCTCATGAAACTGAAAAGCTTCTGTAAGGCAAAAAACACCAACAATGGGACAAATCAGCAACCTACAGATTGAGGAAAAATCTTCACTCTCCCTACATCGGACAGAGGGCTAATATTCAAAATATATGAAGAACTCAGGACGTTAACCTCCAAAAGCCCAAAAAAAAAAAAAAAATTTAAAAATGGGATGTAGAGCTAAACAGAGAATTCACAACAGAAGAATCTCAAATGGCTGAGAAGCACTTAAAGAAATGTTCAAATTCCTTAGTCATCAGGGAAATGCACATCAAAATGACCCTGAGATTCTATTCAGTTTCTAAAAACAGGGGCATCATGAAGTTTGCAGGAAAATGGATAGAACTAGAAAATATCATCTTGAGTAAGGTAACTCAGACCCAAAGGACATACATGATACGTACCCACTGATTAGTGGATATTATCTAAAAAGTACAGAATACCTAGAATACAGCCCACAGGCCATAAAAAAAAAATGTAACAAGTAGAAAGACCCAAATGAGGGTGTTTCAATTCCACTTAGAAGGGGGAAGAAAATAATCATGGGAGGCAGAAGGAAGGAGAAGCCTGGATAGGAGAGGGGAGGGGAAGGAAAAAAGGAGAAGAGGATCAGGTATGAGGGTAGGGGACAGGAGAGAAGCCCAGAGGGCCAAGAGAATGAATGGAGATAAGCAGCACAGGGGGAAGGGGGGCTCTAGAAAGTACCAGAGACCCAGGAGATAAAAAACTCTAAGGACTCAATGGAGGTGACCTTAGCCAAAATGCCCAACATTGGAGAGAGGGAACTCGAAGAGACTATCTCCAGTAGATAGACAAGGCCTCAAGCAGAGGGACAGGATTATTAACCCACAGTCAAATATTTCTGACCCAGAAGTGTTCCTGTCTAAAAGAACTGCAGGGATAAAAATGGAGAAGAAACTAAAGGAAAGGCAGTCCAATGACTGGCCCAACTTGGGATCCATCCCATGGGAGGGCACCAAGGCCTGACATTACTACTGATACCATGTTGTGCTTACAGATGAGAGCCTGGCATGGCTGTCCTCTGAGAGGCCCTACTAGTAGCTGACAGAGACAGAAGCAGATATTTATACCCAAGCATTGAACTGAAATTGAGGACCCCATGGTTGAATTAGGGGAAGTGCAACCCCATAGGAAGACCAGCAGTCTCAACTTACCTAGGCCCTAGGGATCTCCAAGAGCCTAAGCCACAAACCAGGAGAATACATTGGCCAGTCTGAAGCCCTGGCACAAATATAGCAGAAGTCTTCCTGGTCAGGCCTTAGTGGGAGAAGACTTGCTTAATCCTGAAGAGACTTGAAGCCCCAGGGAAGGGGAAGGCCTGGAGGGAAGGGAGTACCCTTTCAGAGGCAAGGGGTAGGAGGAATTGGATGAGGAACTGGGGGGACAGGGGTGGGGAGCAATGACGGGAACGTAAGTAAATAAAATAATAAATATTGAAAAAAAAGTTGAAGGTTTCTCATTAAAATCAGGAGTGACACCAGGAAGCTGACTCTTCCTTATAGTTCCCTTAATATGTGAAACTCTAGCCAAAGCAACTAGGCAAGAAAACTAATTTAAAACATTCAAAAGAAAAATTAGAATTCAAAATATCTACATATGCCATATTTGTGTATTTAGAAAACTCCAAATATGCTACCAAAACAGCCATTACAATTAATAAACAAATTCTAATTTTATAAGATACAAACTCATGCCCCACATAAAAAAAAAATCAGTACTATAACTTATGCCCAAGAGCCATGCTACCTTCCTGTTTAGGGCTCTCTTATTATAAACAAGTGTTGTTTTCCTGTTACGTTAATGCCACATTTGGGAGACTTTATGCTTTTGTATGGTTGTTTTGCTGTTTAAAATGTGCTAAAGCAATGTCTCTAGTCTTCACTCTGAGAAGAGAGTGATATAACCATAGAGAGAACGTGTGTGTCTTCTCGTGTAAGGACACAATGAGAAGTTGGTAGTGTGCATTTCAGAGTAGGGGCCTCACCAGAACCTGACCACAATGCCATTACACTCTTGGACATCCCAGTCTCCAGACATTCAAGAAATACATTTCTGTTTATAAGCCACACCATAATTTGTTATAGGAATCAAAACAAAATAAATGGTATCAAGAAGTAGACATGCTGCTATAATAAGTATTTAGAATGCATAGTAAGTCAAGACTGGAAGGATTTAAGGCTCATGCAATTAAAACCTGACATCACCATGAGTAGACCACTCATGGGTAAGGCTGGTGAAGGGTCAGAAAGAAAAGAGAGTTCTAGAGAATGTTTTTTTTTTTTCTTGGAAAATACCTAAGCACACATTATGAACACAATGTTGATAGGAGTATTGTGTGTTAACAACTATTCTGAGTAAGTCTAGATGGAAATGGGGAGGGTCTGGTCAGTGGTGTAAAATGTGTTCCTTTCTACAATATGGCAAATAATGTGTCTGAATTGTATTTGTGTCTTATGGAAGGTAGACTTTCCCACGTGGGCACCTAGCTAGTGACACTTCTAATTAAATTGTTGAAGAAATGATTTGGTTCTCAACTCTATTTGATTCTCAAAGTGTGAAGAAAGAGAAACAAAAAGAACAGATGCCTCAAAGATGACATAATTACACAAACTAGAACTTGAAGATTCCATGTTTAAGTCACTGTTCCATTGCTATGAAGAGACACCATGAACAAGGTAACTCTTATTTTAAAAATAATAATAATTTAATTGGGAACTCGCTTACAATTTCAGAGGTTAGACCATTATCATTATGACAGGAAGCATGGCAGTACATAGGCAGGCAGGCTGGCATGGTGCTGGAGAAGTAGCTAAAAGTTCTACATCCCGCGCCATAAGCAAAGAAAAAGACTCTGGGCTTGTCATGGGCTTTTGAAGTTTCAATGTCCACCCCCAGTGACACACTCTCTCCAACAAGGCCACACGTTGTATCTTTTTAATCCTTTCAAATAGTACTATTCCCTGGTGACTAAGCATTCAAATATAGAAGCCTTTGGGGGACACTCTTATTCCAACCACCACATTTGGGAAATTATCTGCCTATACATATTTCAAAAAGTGGGAATTGTTCAAAAACAGCAGTAAGGGCATTGTCAAGTTACATTTCAATGGTGAGACAAGTTAGAACATGTGTAAACTAGGAATACAGTCAACCACTTCAGGAGGAATAGAACAGAGCTAGTCAGCACACATATACAAGACAAGGAAGGAATGATCATGAAGGTCATTGGAGACCATTAGGACTCTCTTACCAGTCTCCAAAAGGAAGAACAATTCTTAGTTTTCACAGGCCAGATGATCTCTGCCCAAAGCTGTTGGGGTTGGATCATCTATGAGACCTCTAGGATTACAAAACCTGTCCAATAAAACCAGTAGAACAGGGCTTTTACCTGAACTAGTCTAGAAGGATGGACAACTACCCAAATAGAGCCACTATGATTTATATTAGAAATTCTAGACAAAGAAATAAAAAGACATCCAGTACTCTGACATAAACTAGATTTATAAATTTAAAGTTATCTTTATTCTGAGGTAAGAGATAATGTGTTTAACATATGGAAAATCCAAAGGGCACACACACACAAATACAAGATATTAGAACTGGTAAAGCAATATTTTTTTTACCTTTTGCAATCATTTCTCTCCCTTATTTTTTTAAGATTTATTAATTTATTTCACGTATGTGGGTACACTGTAGCTGTCTTCAGACACACCAGAAGAAGGCATTGGATTCCCACTAAAGATGGCTGTGAGCCACCATGTGGTTGCTGGGAATTGAACTCAGGACCTCTGGAAGAGCAGTCAGTGCTCTTAACCACTGAGCCATCTCTCCAGCCTCTACCTTATTTTTATTTTTATTTTATTATTCTTTAATTTTTTTTTTACAGTTCAGTCATTATCCCCCTCCCAGTCTTCCCTCCCTCTGACTGTTCCTTATCCCACACCTCCTCCCATGTCTCCAAACAATATACATTTTAAGATTTATTTATTTCATTTTATGTGTAAGAGTGTTTTGTCTGCCATGTATGTGTGTTACATTCCTGATGACCATAGAGGTTACAAGAGGACATCAGATACCATGGAGCCAGGGTTACAGATGGATGTGAACTACCATGTGGGTGCAAGAGCAACAAGTGCTGTTAACTGCTGAGTCATTTCTCCAGCCCCAAATCAACATACTTTTTAGCTTCAAAGAAAATAATACCAAAAAAGAATAGAATACTCGGAAATAAGAATTTTAATTACATGTACCAGATAAGCTTTAATCAGGTTTATATGGTAGATTTGGCTGTATGTTTAATATCAATGAAACAATAATATATATTAAGTAATATGTTTTAGTATAAACATAAAAATAAAACTATACTGATAAATGCACAAATGTTGAAATCAGAGATTCTGTGTTTCCCCAGGAGTAAATGTTCAACATCTGTCACTGAAAGTCTTAGGATATAGTTATCATTAATAATAAAAATTGACTATCCATGTGATTAAATATTATCCACACACTTAAGAGATGTATAGATCAGGATCTGCCAAATTGTTCAGCAAAGATCTACACAATAAATACTTTCGGTTTTGTGAGTCTTGTGTTGCCTTTTTTTAATCATTTGATTTTACAGCCTTTTAAAATATACTTTTTAAATAATTATTATACACAGCCATTGAAGGACAAGGTTTGAACACTGGGCCATAGTTTACTGACTCCTGGCATAGATTTAAAGTAAAAAGGCAGCTAAAGAATTTTGTGCATATCCTGAGATGTGCATATCCTGGGTCTGGCCTGCAAATACAGATGATGAGGATGCCTGTAGCCTCTAAAGCAACCAAAGATGAGATCACTCACTGAAGGCAATGAGGAAATAAGGACCTGAGATAAAGATATGAGAAACTTCCTGTGTGTGTGTGTGTGTGTGTGTGTGTGTGTGCGCGCGCGCGCGCGCGTGCGCGCACATACACATTGATGTGTGTGTGTGCGCATGAAGGTGCACATATGCCTGTATGCACATGTGTGAGGAAGCCAGAGATTGACACTGGGTTTCTTCTTTAATCACTTCCAATCTTATTTTTTGAGATAAGATCTCTCTCAGTGAACCCAGAGCTTCCAATAAATTTCAGAGATTCTCCTGTCTCTACCTACCCAGTACTGGAATTACAAATGCCCACCTCCATGTCTGGCTTTACTGTGATTACAAATTTCCACCCACTTCTATGCCTGGCTTTTACATGAGTGCTGGGGACCAAACTTGGGTCCTTGTGCTTGCTCTTCGAGTACTTTATGAACTGAGCCATCACTCCAACTCCAAGAAACAGGATTGTTTATGGTACAAGGAACTTAATCAGGGGCTTGCAGCAGGCACTCTACCACTAAGTTATGTTCCCAGCTAAAATAAACAAAAACTGTAAAAAGAAGGACTTACAAAGAAGAGGCCAGAGAGATGGAAGGAAGAAACATAGAAAGTGAATTGCACCACAAAAGAATTAAACAAGAGCTGCTACAAATAGCTAAAGAGTATGTCTCTGGATAGTGTTCATAGAATATAAGGACAGGAAGGTGACTTATTACCTTAAAAAGCCAAGTATCAATGGAGTAGAGACAGAATCAAGTAAACATCCAAGGCAAACCCACTGCCTCAGCACACCTCCCAAATGGCTCTCGAGTCCACCTTCTCTACTCGATCCCACTTCTCCCACACACTACTTCTCAGATCTTCAGCTCTCCCTTCTGCGGCTATTTTTCTGTGCAGTCTCCTTTCTAAAATGTATCCAAAAAGTATGAGGCTTATCTTATGACAACCTCCACAGTAACTTTTCTGAGCTATAACAGTGAGCAATCTGCTCAGAAAAAAATATATACTCTGCCTTCTTCTGAATAAAATTCAAGCCTCTATACATTATATTCAATACCTTCCACTGTTGGGTCTCAATAAACATGCCCAGCTATGTCAGCTGGTAATGACAAAATAAGGACCTGAGATAAAGGTATGAGAAACTTTGCCTAAAACGTGGCATTTAAAAAATTAAATGTACATGAGAGATACAGCCATAAAGTCTCACCCACATGATGGCCTAAACATGAGCTGAACAAGGACAATGCCAATAGACATGCCAAAGTGATCAGGAAGACCATGAAGTTTCAACCCTACACAGAGAACTACAGGCAACTAAGGAATGCGGAGAATGGGAGAAATCCAATAACAAATGGTCAGCCTTAAAAACATACACACAAGTAACATTATTCAGACTGAGCAGATTGTATTTAGGAATATGTATGTATATACATATATGCATGTAATATCAAGTACTGAAAATAGGCCATGGATTTGAAAAAGAGCAGGGGTGGGGGGGTATGTGAGATGGTTTGGAGAGAGAAGGAAGGGAGAAAATATGTAATTATCTCAAATATTTTTAATTAATTCATTTAAAGAGTCATGATTTGAATTATGAGCATTTGAATAGTAAATGTGTTTAGTGGCCAAGCCTTCCACCAACACCTCATTTCCCCATGCTCCATCCTTATCATGCTCAACCTTTCCACCCTCAGTATTTCCTCTTTCATTATGTTACATTATTTTACTACACTCCACCCCCATTCCTGACAAGTACCGAGGCTGATGCTTGAAACCAATCATTGGACTGAGCACAGGATCCCCAGTGGAGGAGTTAGAGAAAGGACTGAAGGAGCCGAAGGGGTTTGCAACTCCATAGGAAGAACAACAATATCAACCAAGCAGACTCCCCAAGAGCTCCCAGGGACTGAACCATCAACTAAAAAGTACACATGGAGGGACTCATGGCTCCAGCCGCATATGTAAGCAGAGGATGGCCTTGTTCAGCATCAATGGGAGAAGAGACCCTTGGTCCTGTGAAGGCTCGATGCTCCAGTGTAGGGGAATGCGAGGGCAGGGAGGCAGGCAAGAGTGGGTGGGTGGTTGGGAGAACAACCTCATCAGCAGGGGGATGAGATAGGGGGTTTGTTGGGCGCGGCGGGACTGGTAAAGGGAATAACATTTGAAATGTAAATAAAGAAAATAACCAATAAAAAAAAGATTAAAAAATTTTTTTTAAAAAGATGTCTTTCTTTCCTGGGTGATCGATCCACTTTTAGTTTTCTGGTTTTCATATGCTCCAGGTTAAACATACAAAACAATAGATTCCAAGCTAGAATCCACCTACTAGCAAAGTACACAGCATTTATCTTTTGGGACCTGTATGACTTCAGTATAATTTTTTCTATCCAGTTACCTGCGAATCTTGTAATTTTATTTTTCTTTACAGCGGATTAATACTCCATTAAATAAATGAATGTATCATATTTTTTAATCCATTTATCAATTGATGAGCATCTTGGTTTGTTCAATTTCCAAGCTTTTGTGTGTTGAACCAAAATGAAAATGGATGAGTAAACATCCCAACAGGAGAAATTTCTAAGCAGGGAGCTTAAAAAATAAATAAATAAAAAGGCTGCATTCTTAACTAATTATTATGCTGAGATTCTGAGCCAACAAAATGATCCTAAGATAAATATGAGCAAATGTTTACTCATTATAATGTTTCAGAAGAAGCTTTTTAACCATTTTTAATCTGTTTCCTCCTCTGAACTTTGTGGGGGGGTTGAGGGGGAATTTGTGAATTAACACACAAGCAAGCATGAAGTACAAGGCTTGGTACATGGTCTAGCTCCCCAGGTTCCTTTGCAAAGTAAAATGGCTTAGTAAATGTGTGTTCTTGATTTCTTAGGCCAGCTGTATATGCTACTATTGTGTTCTGATGCAACCCAAAGCTGCTTCATCTATTACCAGAAGATATGATTGCCCTTCAGGGTGAGGACCTGGCTGTACAGACATTTAATAATCATTGTCTTTGAAGCATTTACATGAATTTCACTGTACACAACCCCAGAGAGCAATTAACTACAAAGCCTTCAACTGAATTCCTTTTTCTTTCAGAAAAACCCTCCAGGGGAAACATAATGAAACTTCTCCAAGGAGAAAAGAAGCAAACCCTCTCCACGTTCCCCCCAAATACCAGTTTTTAAATAATTCCAAAACTGACCGTAAATGTCTACATTGGCTTATTCCAGTGGAGTCTTTTAACATTCTCATGTTCTTCTCATCCTTCCAGTATCTTTTTCCTCCATTCCTCTAATTGCACTCTTTCTGTGTACCAAGCAGGTATTTTAGTCCTTGAATGCCAACCTCAATTCCTTCTCTAAACTTATCAACATGTTGGAGACTGTATGCAGCCACTGAAGTCTGGATAAACTCATTCAAAAGAAGGATGACTCAAGACTGACATCAGCGAAAGACAGAACAGGAGGAAGAGGGTGAGTGCAGTTGCTCATGGATCACTCTTTGTCTTCATAACCATATTAATCTTACTTACAGAGCACCCTAGAGACCTACAAGTCCAGATAGCACCCACGGTTTGACTTATAGCTTTGTTCTTTGCACCATTCATTTTTATCTACCCTTCCTCGAATTCAACCAAATCTGGTTTTGGGGTTTTGTTTAGTTTTGTTTAGTTTAGTTTTGTTTTGTTTTGTTTTGTTTTGTTTTATACTTATTTTTGAGGAAACCTGCTTTATTTCTTGGAGCAGTTTTATATTGGCAGAAGCTATGAACTGATAATACAGAGATTTCCACATGGCCTCTGCATCTTCTCCTAGGACCAAAATCATCCACCCAGTGTTATAACTGATGAGCTTCCATTGGCATGGCAATGGTATCCATCATGCAATGTATTAATGCACTGAGTTAATGTTTGGCAGTGGACATGGTACACGTTTGGGAAGACATAATACCAGGCATTCACCTCTACAGATGACTTCCTGGCACAGCAGATTTTCTAAACACTGTAGACCCTCTAATCCCACACATGCACTCACTCCTCTACTTTCCTTCTCTTTCCTTTTTTTTTTTTTTTTTCTTTTCTTTTTGCCAATGCTTAAACTACTATCTGAGTCTGCATTGCTGGGTTAGAGTCTTGGCTTCTGTTGAACAATCTCTTTATATTCAATAGGACTCTTTGAGCTTCACTGATCACTCGCACACTGGATGAAAGCAAGAGCTGGAACAGCAAGGCTTTGAGGGCTCCAGGCACCTGCGTGGGAGAGGCATGAGTCACCTGGAGTGAATGAAGGACAGAACTCAGCTCGGGACAGATCAGAAAAATCAGAGTGCTGCCAACTCGGCAGTGTGTCTGAGGTCAGTTTCAGTCTTTGTGCTTCCCCAAAACACCTTTCCATGCTAAGTTCAAACCAGGCTATTTTAGTTATGAATCATAAAGTTTTCTTAGATGTTTACTAAACTTAAGTTAGAAAAGGACTCTACTGAGTCTTTTCTATGCATAACATTTTGTTTTGTTGTGCTCTAGAAGGTTAATTCTATTTACAAAGTTGAGGTTCTGGCAGAGATGAACCTAGTAAGGTCCCTGAGCTTCTCAGAGTCTCCCTCTTCAACTGTGTAAGATCAGTGTGGAGTTCACTACACCTGTATTGAATGACTTTGGTCTCTCTTTTGTTGTTGTTGTTGTTGTTGTTGTTGTTGTTGTTGTTGTTGTTGTTGTTGCTAAGACAAACTATCCGAGACTGAGCAGCATCCAAAGAAGATACTTATTTATCTTACAGCTCTAGAGGTTGCAAGTGCATAGGTAATGAGCCACATCTGGTGAAGGCTTTATGCTACAGCACAACACAGAGGAGAAAACGTAAAGGTAGACAGATGGTGAGTGAAGAGAAGAACAAAGAAACCTACCTACTTCTTATAAACCCACTTTTACATAAACTAATTCATTTGTGTCAAAACTAATTCAGTCACAAAAGGATGACACCAATGCTTTATCAAAGTTCCATTTCCCAACACCAATGCCTTTAAACTCAAACTTCAACATAAATTTTGGTAGAAAAAATGATATAAAAACTATCCCATTATGTAAGAGTCACCTTCCATGGAGCCCATAGGGGATATTCATCTCAGCTATAGTTTATTGCCCAAACATTTAAGACAGTGATGCGATTGAGGGGAAGAATCATCTTTACACACATTTGTGTATGTGCATGTTCATGTGTGTGCAGGTACACATGCATGTGAGACATCCCTCCATTGTCATTTACCAGCACCATCTACCTTGTTTTCTGAGATAGGTCAATTAATGGCTTGAAATTTGCCAATTAGCTGACTGTCCAATCCCCTGTACTGACTTTTAACATCAGTTCTCAAAATCTAACTCAGACCCTCATGCTTACAAGCACTTAACCGACTAAGTCATGTCCCAGGCCCCTTCTGGTTTTAGCCCTCTGAGATGTACAACCCTACATGCATGTGTAACTGCTTGTCCATAGCATCTATAATGCGGATGATTGCTATTAACCAAGGTCTGCGCCTTGTCCTGTGGTCTGTGTGAAACATGGCTCTAACTAACCCCTGGAACAGCTCATCAGTGACTATGTTCATCTTCTTGGGATTCTCAGACCACCCAGAACTCCAAACTTTCCTCTTTCTGACCTTCCTGGGCATCTACCTGGTAACCTTGACCTGGAACCTGGCCCTCATCTTCCTGATCAGAGGTGACATCCGTTTACACACACCCATGTACTTCTTCCTTAGCAATTTATCCTTCATTGACATTTGCTACTCAACATCTGTAGCTCCCAAGATGCTCTCTGACTTCTTTCGAGAGCAGAAGACTATCTCATTCCTGGGATGTGCCACTCAGTTCTTTTTCTTCGTCGGTTTGGGCCTAACTGAGTGCTTCCTGCTGACCGCAATGGCGTATGATAGATATGCAGCCATCTCTAACCCCCTGCTCTACACTACCATCATGCCCCAGGGACTCTGCCTGCGAATGGTGGCTGGGGCATATTTTGGTGGCTTCCTGAGTTCTTTTATTCAGGCCAGTTCCATATTTCAGCTCCACTTTTGTGGGCCAAATGTCATCAACCACTTTTTCTGTGATCTCCCACCAATCCTGGCACTTTCTTGCTCTAACACGTTCTTCAGCCAAGTGGTGAATTTCCTAATAGTGATCACAGTAGGAGGGACATCATTTCTCATCCTCCTGGTCTCCTACAGTTACATAGTGACTGCTGTCTTGAAGATCCACTCTGTGAAAGGCCGGTGGAAAGCCTTCAACACATGTGCCTCACACCTCATGGCAGTGACCATGCTGTTTGGGACAGCACTTTTCATGTACCTGCGCCCCAGCTCCAGCTACTCATTCAGCAGAGACAAAGTAGTATCTGTTTTCTATTCACTGCTGATCCCCATGCTGAACCCTCTCATTTACAGTTTGAGGAACAAAGAGATCAAAGATGCCCTGTGGAAAGTGATGGAGAAAAAGAAAGTGTTTTCTAACTTGTGAGTGAAAACATACTCCTCTACTCTACTGGAGGCATTCAGGACCCTCCACTTATGCCTTGGGCAAGAAAGGCATTGTGTGTTTGTATTTGAAAATTAACTATTAAAATGATCCCTAAGAGAGTACAGGAAGAGATGACTGGAATTGGGGGATATAGGGCAGTGATGTGGAAAGCTAGTATAGTGAAGACTCCCTGGAATCTCCAAGGGTGACCCTAAAGAAGACTCCTAGTTATGGGGGATACAAAGTCTGAATTGGCCATCTTCTGCAACCAGGAAAGGCTTACAGTTGTGGAACTGAGAGACACCAATTCAGCCATAAAACCTTCTATCTGCAATCTGTCCTGCCTGCAAGATGTATTGGGGCAATGGTGGTACAGAACTTTTGAGAGTAGCCAACCAATGACTGATCTAACTAGAGGCCTACACCAGGAGAGGGAGTCCATGCTATACACTGTCTTAATAGCCAGGAATTACTGGATAGCACAGAGCCTAAAGATAGAATCAAACAAAACTGACCAAAAAAGTCAGTGAAATGATTCTTAATATTATTCTGCTATACTCATAGATCAATGCCTAGCCCAATTGTCATAAGAGAAGCTTCAACCAGCAGTTGCTTAATGGGAGCAGATCCAGAGACTCACAGCTAAACATTAAGTGAAGTTTGGGGAACTTCTCTGAAGAAAAGGATTGTAGGAGCCAGAAGGGTTGAAGATACTAAGAGAACAGAGCCCACAGAATCAACTAAGCAGGGATCATAGGGGCTCACAGAGCCTGCATGGGTCTGAGCTAGGTACTCTGTATATATGTTGTGGTTGTTTAGCTTGGTGCTCTTATGGAACTCCTAACAGTGGGAGTTAGGAGAG
Source organism: Arvicanthis niloticus (assembly GCF_011762505.2). Lineage (NCBI taxonomy): Eukaryota > Metazoa > Chordata > Mammalia > Rodentia > Muridae > Arvicanthis > Arvicanthis niloticus. Next base: position 120,325,697 of record NC_047658.1, on the reverse strand, counting down.
TCTCTGACTCCTTTAGAACCCTCCTACTGGACTGCCTCATCCAGCCTCAGTATAATTATTTGTGCCTAGTCTTATTGTATACTGTTTGTTTGTTTGTTTGTTTGTTTGTTTGTTTGTTTGTTTTCGAGATTTCTCTGTGTAGCCCTGGCTGTCCTGGAACTCACTCTGTAGACCAGGCTGGCCTCGAACTCAGAAATCCACCTGCCTCTGCCTCCCAAGTGCTGGGATTAAAGGCATGCGCCACCACCGCCCGGCATCTTATTGTATACTGTTATGCTGTGTTCAGCTAATATCCCTGGAAGGCCTGCTCATTCCTGAAGGGAAATGGGATAGGAGTGGATGCAGGGTGCTGGGGGAGGTGTGGAGAGGAGTTGAGGGAGGGGAACCTGTGGTAGGAATATATTGTATCAGAGTGAGAGAAAAATAAAATATGAAAGAGAAAATAAAGCCCTTCCCATCAGATGTGTCTCTCTGTTCTTCACGCTCAGTTATCTGTTGCATTCTCCAATCAAGGACAGAGGTAAAAGGAATTTCTTTATAAAAAAAAACAACTTTCATCTGGGCATGGTGGCCTACTCATTTAATCCCTGCACTCAGGAAGCAGAAGCAGGCAGACATCTGTGAGCTGATGCTAGCTCTGAGGAGTTCTAAGACAGTAAGGGCTACATAATGAGATGCTATCTCAAAAAATTGTAATAACATATTTTTTATAATAATTGCAACAATTATCTGTTATTAGACAGTATATACCAAACACAAAAGTTATACAATCCAATATTTGTTACAATGCTTTGGTTATATCACACTGGATGTAGGATACAAAATGAAGAAACAAGATTTCAGCAAGAAACAGAACTTTATCAGCATCACACCAAAAATTAAAGCAGAACTGTGATACACATACAGGTCTTTTGGAAATTACTCCTGCCAGATGGCAGAATTTGAAGAGATATGTCATGCATAGGTTAAATAAATTATAAGAACAAAACATCTATTCCATTAAACAGAATCTTCTTTTAAATTCCTTTTCTGGCTACTGACCCGTTCTCTAAGCAAATACTTAGGGGCATTTTCCTTTGCTACAGCGTCTCACCACCTTGGCTGTACAAGAACCTAACAAACCTCAGTCTGATGGTCCAGTAGTTTTCTACTGTTACTCATCTCTCTCCAGTCTGTCATCTGCTGAGTCAGAATTGCCTAGATTTTAACTACGTTATTCCTTCAGCAGTTTGAATATGAATACTTGTATATAAATACAAGTCATATACAGCCATTGCTTGATATCCAAAACCTGCTACCTTATGTGCTAATTAAAACTAAAGAAAAAATCAAAGTGTCAGTATAGGTGAGATGACTCTGTAGGTAAAAGTACTTGTTACACATTCCTGACAACCTAAGCTCCATCTCTGGAACCCACCATGGAAGGAGAGTGCCAACTCCCCCAAAGTTTTCCTCTACAGAAATCAAAGCATCAGCTGAATTCCTGATAGTGTTCCAGAAAGGACCAGGCTTTTATCTGACCCAATGGCTGCTTCTGACAGGCTAACCCACTCAAAAACAGTGCTATACTAACTATTGATGTACCTCCGGGTAACTTTAAAAAGATGGCATTCTTTCTACAAGGAGACAGATACCACTGAAACAGAAGAACAGTGGGGATGCTGAGTTATCCTAGCCAATTATTTCCAAATATCACAATCCCATTAAGTCATGCCAACCTTCCTAGGACACACTGAATGAAAGAAGATTGTAAAACCAAAGGTGCCTTTCAGTGTAGCCCCTCCCCCACCTTCTAGGAGAGATGGGAATCGAGTTCCACACAAATGCTGAGCTATCTAGGCTTTTTCCACCATCAATCACCAAATCCTGAACTACAGCACCATTCGTGACTCCAACGGCCTCAAGACCAAGAGGGACACACAGGGGAAATCAGATTGTCAGGAAGCCCCATATCTTAACTTAGAGCCCTGTATTGATATTCCTAGCCAACGCCTGGATTCTTCAGGACTTGAGAAACCAAGATAGTTACTTTAAATGGAAAATAAGTTAATAACTATCATGAATTTTTTTTATCAAATGTCACACACACACACACACACACACACTGGTCTTTACTGGTCACTTCTTAGAGAGAAAGATGCCAAAGAACTCCTCATGGTATTCCGGCTGAGTCTTCTTCCAATAACTCATGCTGATTCAGCAGAGCCCTGCTGTTTCTCTTGGATCATGCCACCACTGCTGATTTCTATTTGGTGTTTGCTATCTAACTGGACTGCTGATATCCTAACAGCAAAACCCCCAAGGAACTACTAAACAGGTCCACAACACCCTTTTCCTCTTAACCTTCTTTTTTCCCTACCTCTGGTTGGTGAGTTAGAAGAGTTTGAAGTGTTTAAGAACCCTAAATAAAGTAAGTTTTGAAAAAATCCCAGCACTTGGGAGGCATAGGCAGGTGGATTTCTGAGTTTGAGGCCAGCCTGGTCTACAGAGTGAGTTCCAGGACAGCCAGAGCTACACAGAGAAACCCTGTCTCGAAAAAAAAAGAAAAGAAAAAAGAAAGAAAAAATCTAAACCTACAAATTTCTGTGCCATTTTTCCCTATCCTTTGATCCACCAGTTAGAACCACATGTAATCTGTGCTTGATTTTTCCCCAATGAACCCCATGAACGTAGAGATCACACTGCTTATCTGATACCCAGAAGGTACCAAATACATATTGTGATTGATTATTATCACTGACCTTTTAAAGGAAATCAATGATATGATTAAGTATCATACAGCAGTATGATATCTGTCATATGGTTGTGGCATATTATTGATGAAAAGTCTGCAAATGGGTGTGAATGACTTTACACAAAGCTCGATGCTGATTAGGCCAAGAGAAGTGGGGATTTTTCACGTTTTCTTGAATATAATTACATCACATCCTCATTGTCTCATTGTGGAGGCACATTGGGGACAAAGAGACAGAGGGAGCAAGCACACACATATGTGTTGCTTAGGAACACTTTTAATAACTCCCATTGCATCTGAAGTGCTTGCCTTCACCATTGAAAATTGCATGTGCTACAAATATCTTACACAAATCCCTATGCTGACTAGTATATTAGACTTGTAACTTGGTGTTTGAGGGGACACTGTAGGCTGTGCATGTGTTCAGGTGAAGAAGAACAAAGCTTTGACAATGGATTAACTGGCTGCTTGACTTTCTAACAAAAGGTGAGAGAATCCTGAAGACTTAATAACATTTATGATTTATGTAGTGTTCAACCTTGAGTCTCTGAAAAGTAAAATACCCATTAGTAATTTACATATATCTCATTTTGAACTAAAGGTTAGAAACTCTTAGCTACGTGTGGTAGCACACATCTACGATTCCAGCACTGGGCAGGCCAGCTACACAGAGAGCTCTGTTATAGCCAGAGCTGCATAGTGAGATCTTGTCTCAAACACTAAGGTGATATATACGTAAAATTTCTAGCATAAAACATTGGACTTCTAAAAGCACATTTAAATTAAAGGTGATATTTTTATGTCAAACTCTACTGAGATTTTATGTCAGACTCTACTACAAACATCTATGATATATAAGATATTAACCCCTATGATTTCCTTCTAAAAAGAAGATTAAATGCTGGCTGCAATGGAATCTGATATTAGGCTAGAACAAAGAAGTAATTTCAGGCAGGAATCTAAATCAAGCTAGAACAAAGAAGTAGGTTTCAGGCTTGAAAATCACTTTGGGCTAGAATAGGGAAGTAGGCTCAGATATTTTGGACATCCTGATAAGCCCTTAGAAATAGTGATCACGGGGGTGATCATGTGACTCTGCTTATTGTCCTGCTCGTTCTTTGACTATCTGGGTTTATTGTATTGCTTGTTCCTTGACTATTTGCATCTGTTGTATTGCTAGTTCCTCAACCTAGAACTGACCCTAATACTTGCATGTAATTTAAATGGCATAAAAGCAAAAAAGGAGGAGGAGATATGGGATGGAGGGTTAATGGGGGGATGGGGACAGGGGATAACATCTGAAATGTAAATAAATAAAATATAGAATAAAAATGCTAGCTGCAAGCAAGAAGAGAAACTTGAGTCATAGTGATGCCAATGTTGTAATGACATTGGTGACCTACATTTGTATAACAATTTCAAGTCATGATGTACACTCACAGACAGAAAGACAGCTTGGGGATTCTCACAGTAAAGCAGATGAATAGAAGATGTAGAATAAGATCTTAAATGGAGTAAAGGAGAACCAACACTTACTGGGGACCTATTACACATTACACACCCACATCCATGAGCACATACATCTGCTCCAAAAGAATTGTTGAATAACTGATGTATGCTAGGAAGATGGTACTGGTTCAATAGAGATGAAATAAAGTCTTGACTCCAAGAATTTTGCATTTTAAGGGAAAGCAGAAATACACATAGAAGATGCTGGACTGCCCTAAGCAAAGCCCACTGTGAAGAAAACAGGCTTCTTATTTCACAGAATAAGGGTTAGAGAGTCAAGATGGAAACTATATAAACCTACCTGCAATATTAGTGTCCTTTAAGCAAGCTGCCTCCAGGTCTGATCATGCAACCCTGAAGGGATCATGAAAAATGCCCATCACTTAACTCTGACCTGTTCTTGAGCCTGAGTCTAGAAATTTCTCAAGTGGTTGGCCACAAAGCACAGGTAGAATGTTAGTACTTCAAAGAGATGCAAACTGTCAATAATTTTGATCTAAGTACTGAGAGAACAGAGTGGACAGGTCCCAGGCTCTTCACAGAGCCAGTGCCTCAAAGAGCCATAAGAAATGAAAAAGAAAACTGGAGCCAACTCCCCCACCCCAGGCCTTTCTTCAATAAGTTGTATTTCTTACAACTTTGCAGAAAAGGGAAGGAACAATATCATAGTTCAATGCATTAGAGAAAGCATTCCATTTCCAATGGTGAGTGTGAGTACTTATTTTAAAATCAGAAGCTATTTTAATTTTTAACTTTTTTTAAGAACACATAAGGCAATATTTATTTAAAGTAAAGATGCTTGAATTAGGTATGGTGGGGCACCCTGAAATGTCAGTGTTTTGAAGGCTAAGACAGAAGGTCAGAAGATCAGCAACAGCCTTAGCAACCTAACAAGACCCTATCTCAAAAAAAAAAGTAAAATGTTAATCACTGAATTAGTTCATTAATTTATCAAAATTGTCTAAATAAAATTACTCACAGATAATGACCACAGCTATTGAGATTTTCATCCTCTCAGACTTTAAGCATGTAGAGTTTTTTTCATAAAAACTATGTCAGCTAGTATATTGACTGTTTTAACTCATCACAAAAAAAAAGCACTTGACAGTCCTATACTGTCAGAAAGTTTGCAAATTTCAAACTGTACATTATATACCACTTTTTGGGCAAACTTTTTACACCAAAACATTAGCCTAAATTCCTCTTTCTTTGACTGTGCACTGCCCCGTGATGAGCATCCTTGGACCTTATGACAATAAGCATTTGGTTTAGTCATTCTTTTTTTTTTTTTTTGAAAGTGTACAATTTTAATGCAACTTCCAATAAACATTGTAGAATAAACAAAACTAATTTTAACTTGACAATTAAAAGACCCTTAACGCATGCACTAACACTTGTTTGAAATCCAGACCCAGCCCCAACTTTATCTCTTGCTAATATAACATCAAAGAATGGCAGCTAACTTCCAAATATGTCTCTGAAAAATGTCCAGATCCAGTCTTCCAAATGAAGACTGTTATTCCCAATATTGGATTGATTTCTATACCAGTACATGATTGAGTCCAAGTACTTGGTCACATTTAAGAAAAATATGAGAGTCCTTATAACTTCTCTTTTTGATTCTCTGTCCCACATGTTCTAAAAACTTGAGGCAAGACAACTTGTCCTGTCTGGGATACAGGAAAGCAAAGGTGAGTCAGGAACATATATGTCCAATACTGCTTCCCAGTCACCATTGTCAGATCACTCAGCAAGCTCACAGGTCAGCATCAGAATATCTCATTAGTCTCTCCGGCAACCACCATGCTCCTTCAGCAACCTGCAGAAAAAAACACAAACATGCCCTCTTCCCCATATTAGATACCTGATAAGGATCATGCCATATGTCAGTAAGTGAATCCTTCCTTTTCACTTAGGCATAGGTACACCTAGTTGTAGAGTGCCATAGACATTCAGCAGAAAGTTTCTTGACATCCAAATTCTTTTTTATTTTTTTATTTTTTATTGGATATTTTATTTACGTTTCAGATGTGATCCCCTTTCCCCATCCCCCCCACCCCCACCCAGGAACCTCCTATCCCTTCCCCCCTCCTCCTGCTTCTATGAGGATATGGTCCCACCCACCCTCACACTCCCACCTCCCCACCAACAATTTTCCCCACACTGGGGTGTCCAGCCTTCACTGGACTAAGGACTTCCTCACCCACCTATGCCTGACAATGTCATCCTCCACTACATATACAGCTGGAGCCATGGGTCCCTTCCTATGTGCTCCCAGGCTGGTGGTTTAAACCCTGGAAGCTCTGGTTGGTTGGTATTGTTGCTCTCCCGATGGGGCCACAAACCCTTTCAGCTCCTTCAATCTTCTCTCTCACTCCTCCATTGGAAACCCCATGATCAGTTCAACGGTCAGCTGTGAGCATCCACCTCTGAATATTTCAGGCTCTGGCAGACCTCCAATGAGACAGCTGTATCAGGCTCCTGTCAGCATGAACTTCCTGGCATCCACATCAGTCTACCTTTGGTGACTGCACAAGGGATGGATACCCAGGTGGAGCAGTCTCTGGATGGCCCCTCCCTCAGGTTCTGTCCCACACTTTGTCTCCATATTTGCTCCCATGAGCATATTTTGTTACCCCTTCTAAGAAGGGCAAAGCATGCACACTTTGGTCTTCCTTGTTCAGGAGCTTCATGTGGTCTGTGAATTGTATCTTGGATATTTCCAGCTTTTGGGCTAATATCCACTTATCAGTAAGTAAATACCATGTGTGTCTTGTAATTGGGTACCTCACTCAGAATGATATTTTCTAGTTCCATCCATTTCCCTAAGAATTTATCGAATTCATTGTTTTTAATAGCTGAGTGATACTCCATTGTGTAAATGTACCACATTTTCTGTTTCCATTCCTCTGTTGAAGGACATCTGGGTTCTTTCCAGCTTCTGGCTATTATAAATAAGACTGCTATGAACATAGTGGCTCATGTATCCTTGTTAAATGTTGGAGCATTTTCTCAGTATATGCCCAGAAGTGGTATAGCTGGGTCCTCAGGTAATGATATGTCCAATTTTCTAAGGAATGGCCAGACTGATTTCCAGAGTGGTTGTACCAGTTTGCAATCCCACCAACAATGGAGGAGTGTTTCTCTTTCTCCATATCCTTGCCAGCATCTGCTATCACATGAGTTTTTAATCTTAGCCATCCTGACTGGTATGAGGTAGAATCTCAGGGTTGTTTTGATTTGCATTTCCCTGATGACTAAGGATGTTGAGCATTTCTTTAGGTGCTTCTTGGCCATTCCAGTTTCCTCAGTTGAGAATTCTTTGTTTGGATCTGTACCCCATTTTTAATAGGGTTATTTGGTTATCTGGTGTCTAATTTCTTGAGTTCTTTGTATATATTCGATATTAGCCCTCTATCGGATGTAGGACTGGTAATGATCTTTCCCCAATCTGTTGGTTGCCATTCTATCATATTGACAGTGTCCTTTGCCTTACAGAAGCTTTGCAATTTTATGAGGTCCAATCTGTCAATTCTTGATCTTAGAGCATAAACCATTGGTGTTCTGTTCAGGACCTTTTCCCCTGTGCCTAGGTATTCAAGGGTCTTCCCCACCTTCTCTTCTATTAGTTTCAGTGTATCTGGTTTTATGTGGAGGTCCTTTATCCACTTGGACTTGAGCTTTTTACAAGCAGATAAGAATGGATCAATTTGCATTCTTCTACAAGCTGAATTCTAGTTGAACCAGCACCATCTGTTGAAAATGCTGTCCTTTTTCGACTGGTTTTAGCTCCTTTGTCAAAGATAAAGTGACCATAGGTGTGTGGGTTCATTTCTGGATCTTCAATTCTATTCCATTGATCTTCCTGACTGTCTCTGTACAAATACCATGCAGTTTTTATCACTATTGCTCTGTAGTACAGTTTGAGGTCAGGGACAGTGATTTTCACAGAAGTTCTTTTATTGTTGAGAATAGTTTTCACTATCCTGGGTTTTTTGTTATATCAAATGAATTTGCAAATTGCTCTTTCTATCTCTATGAAGAATTGAATTGGAATTTTGATAGGGATTGCATAAATCTTTAGATTGCTTTTGGCAAGATGGCCATTTTTACTGTATTAATCCTGCCAATCCAGGAGCATGGGAGATCTTTCCATCTCCTGAGATCTTCAATTTCTTTCTTCAGAGAATTGAAGTTCTTGTCATACAGATCTTTCACTTGCTTGGTTAGATTCACACCAAGGTATTTTATATTATTTGTGACTATTGTGAAGGTTGTCATTTCCCTAATTTCTTTCTCAGCCTCTTAATCTTTCGAGTAGAGGAAGGCTACTGATTTGTTTGAGTTGATTTTATATCTAGCCACTTTGCTGAAGTTGTTTATCAGGTTTAGGAGTTCTTTGGTGGATGTTTCGGAGTCACTTAAGTATACCACCATATCATCTGCAAATAGTGATATTTTGACTTCTTCCTTTCCTATTTGTATCCCTTTGACTTCCTTTTGTTGTCTAATTGCTCTGGCTAGGACTTCAATACTATATTGAATAAGTAGGGAGAGAGTGGGCAGCCTTGTCTAGTGCCTGATTTTAGTGGGATTGCTTCAAGTTTCTCTCCATTTAGTTTGATGTTGGCTACTGGCTTGCTGTATATTGCTTTTACTATGTTTAGGTATGGGCCTTGAATTTCTGATCTTTCCAAGACTTTTACCATGAGGAAATGTTGAATTTTGTCAAATGCTTGCTCAGCATCTAGTGAGATGACATGTGGCTTTTTCTTTGAGTTTGTTTATAGAATGTATTACATTGATGGCTTTCCGAATATTAAACCATCCCTGCATTCCTGGAATAAATCCTACTTGATCATGATAGATGATTTTTTTGATGTGTTCTTGGAATTGATTTGCAAGAAATAAGAGTATTTTTGCATCAGTATTCATAAAGGAGATTGGTCTGAAGTTCTCTTTCTTTGTTGGGTCTTTGTGAGGTTTAGGTGTGAGCATGATTGTGGCTTCATAGAACAAATTGGGTAGTGTTCCTTCTGTTTCAATTCTGTGGAATAGTTTGAAAACAATTGGTATTACATCTTTCTTGAAGGTCTGATAGAATTCTGCACTAAAACCATCTGGTCCTGGGCTCTTTTTGGTGGGGAGACTGTTAATGACTGCTTCTATTTCTTTAGAGGTTATTCTTTTGTATTTGTAGAAAGATTACTTTCTTGCTTTTTCTAGGTTGTAGTTTCCCTCCTTGTGTTGGAGTTTTACATCAATTATCTTTTGAAGTGCTGGATTTGTGGGAAGATATTGTGTAAATTTGGTTTTGTCATGGAATATCTTGGTTTCTCCATTTATGGTAATTGAGAGTTTTGCTGGCTATATTAGCCTGGGCTGGCATTTGTGATCTCTTGGGGTCTGTATGATATCTGTCCAGAATCTTCTGGCTTTTATAGTGTCTGGTGAGAAGTCTGGAGTAATTCTTATAGGTCTGCCTTTATATGTTACTTTACATTTTTCCCTTACTGCTTGTAGTATTTTTTCTTTGTTTTGTGCATTTGATGTTTTGATTATTATGTGGCAGGAGAAATTTTTTTCTGGTCTAGTCTATTTGGGCTTCTGTAGGCTTCTTGTATGTTCATGGACATCTCTTTCTTTAGGTTAGGGATTTTTTCTTCTATAATTTTGTTGAAGATGTTTACTGGCCCTTTAAGTTGGGAATCTTTACTCTCATCTATACCTATTATCCTTAGGTTTGGCCTTCTCATGGTGCCCTGGATTTCCAGGATGTTTTGGGTTAAGAGCTTTTTGCATTTTGCATTTTCTTTGACAGTTGTGTCAATGTTTTTCATGGTATCTTCTGCACATGAGATTCTCTCTTCTGTCTCTTGTATTCTGTTGGTGATTCTTGCATCTATGACTCCTGATTTCTTTCCTAGATTTTCTGTCTCCGGGGTAGTCTCCCTTTGAAATTTCTTCATTGTTTCTACTTCAATTTTTAGATCCTGGATGGTTTTGTTTAATTCCTTCATCTGTTTGGTTGTGTTATTTTGCAGTTCTTTAAGGGATTTTTGTTATTCCTCTTTAAAGGCTTCTACCTGTTTACCTGTGTTCTCCTGTACTTCTTTAAGGGACTTATTTATGTCCTTCTTAAAGTCCTCTATCATCATCATGAGAAGTGATTCTACTTCTGAATCCTGCTTTTCCTGTGTGATGGGGTGTCCAGGGCTTGCTATGGTGAGAGAACTGGGTTCTGATGATGCCAAGTAACTTTGGTTTCTGATGCTTATGTTCTTGCATTTGGCTTTTACCACCTGGTTAACTCTAGTGCTACCTGCACTCACTGTCTCTGACTGGAGCCTGCCTTTCCAGTTATCTTGCTTGTGTCAGAACTCCTTAGAGTCCAGATGTCTCTGTGATCCTGTGATCCTGAGCTCCTGGGTGGAAGAACTGCTGGGACTCAGGCCACCTCTGAGATCTGAATTCCTGCTGCTCTGAGTGCACTAGTTCCTCTAGGATGGCTCAGGATATGGTGTCTTCACAGGAGCAAACCAGCTAGGTGTCTGCCCCAGCCAAAAGGACCAAGCAAAGGGTGGAAGAGGAATGATATTCCGGAGGTGCAGGTTTTGGGTGGCTGATGAGTCCTGAGTGCCCCAGGCTCCCAATTGAAGCTCTGTAGTGTAGGGTAGTGGGAGAGTGTTCTTACCCACTGCTCTGAGTGCAGTGGTTCCTCTAGGATGGCTTAGGATATGGTGTCTTCACAGGAGCAGATCAGCTAGGTGTCTACCATGGCCATAAGCAGTTTATTCATTATTTAACCTGAGTTCCCAAAGCAAAATTTTATATTAATAACATTTACATACTTTAAGTTTTATTACATATTTCCAAAATGGCATTCCTCCAAAGTTTGTTTCTTACATTGATCATGTTTGAAGGTATTTCTTTCCCCACAGCCACATTTATAACAGGCCTTTTTAACATTGGCCAATATTCTACATGAAAAATGATATCTGATTGCAATTTTACTTTGCATTTCTTTCATTAGTAGTATGATTAACCATCTTTTCATATGTGGGCTGATCACATCTCTGTGTGACTTATGATTTGTTTTTTAAAGTTTCTATCTGTGTCATATTGGTTTATAAGAATTTTTCATCAGAGATATTAAAAATAGACCAGGTATAGTGGTTTGCATCTTTAATCTCAGCACTTAGGACCTGGGGCAGCCAGATCTCTAAAAGTCTGAGGCCAGTTTGCCTACATAGTGAGTCTCAGGCCAGCAAAGGATACATAACGGAGACCTTGTCTCACAAACAACAACAACAAAGATTATTTGGGGGGGGGGGGGGAGGAATGCAAATAGTTTCCCATTTTCATTTGCATCAATTATTAATATTTATAATACTTTTAAAACCATAGGTATTACATACTATCACTTAATCACACCTAGTTTTTTAATGTAATTTTCATGTACTTTAAAATATTTTTATAGCCTATTTATTTATTTATTTTATGTGTATTACTGTTTTGACTACATGTATGTCTAAGCACAACTTCTGTGCCTTGGTGCCCCTGGTGCTTATGGCATTCAATCCCCTGACAATTGAATTAAAAATGGTTGGAAGCCACTATGTGGGTGCTGGGAATCAAATCCAGGTTCTCTGAAGGGCAGCCAGTGCTTTTATCCACTTATAACCATTGCAAGAGCCCCTCCAAAAATTATTTTTAAAACCTTCACTCCAATACTATGCTAGTGTTTTCACTGCTTTATTTGTTATCCATGGTTTTCTTTTTCCCTGAAAAATATGTGTTTGTAATCTATTTCAGTTTTGAGTATCCCTATTTTAAAAAAAAAATCAAACATTCAACTACATTTAGAACTAGGTTCAATCAAAACTAAAAAAAATTAATACATCATGTAATTTTGTAAATCTATTTCTGGGAATTTGTCAAAGAAATAATGGATGCATGAAAAACTAATACTTACCGATTGTTCCACACTGTATTGTTTGAAAATATTAATCAGAGTCCACTGGCCAGCTTGATGGAGGAATTTGAAATTTATCTGGCCCCCCTCAGCTGCCTGTCTGCTGTGCTTTCAGAAAGCCTGACTCTCAATGTCATCCATCACTGGTTTCCAATTCCCTTCCTCAGTTCTAATCTCCCAAGACAGCTTTCTCACTGGCTAATGCCTTGTTCCTCTCAGCCCTTTCTAACAAATGTGACTCCTACCCTGTCTGATTTACACTGTACCAGTGAAAGTCTCTATCTTAATCAGCAATATGTTGTCCATCAATCTTCAAAGGACCTCGCAAATTTTATAGCAACAGTAACAAGATACAAGTAATAAAATAAAATATAAAAAAAGAAAAGAAAAAGGAAGTATGGCATGGCCACATATTTTTTAAATAGGATAAGTAATGAAGTCACACATAGATTTTGAAAAGCAAAAGAGAGATACTTGATTAGTAACAGAATCTCAATTTTTCTAAGATAAATATTACTTAAGTGTTCTCCCTCCTAGAAGTAAACACTTCCCCTGGAGGTTCAGCAATGTCACAGGCAGATGCTTTTCCTTGCAGATGCCTTTGAGAAAAGCAAAGTGTCAAGTGGATGTTATCACCTGTGTGGCACCCTGCTGTTGCTAATAGGGAGGATGGGAATGAATCACTTCAAAGCATCAGTCACAGGGAAAATGCTGACACACTGAAATAAGCATCCTTCCGAGTCGTGCACCTTAAGCATATATCAATGAAAGATTGCAGAAGTGTTTAACTAAAAAATACATAACCTAAAATTTAAAAATAACAATTTTTTCTGTAGAAATGAATTTTTAACAATAGAAACATCAGGGATTGAAGCTGCCCACCAAAAAATTGAAGAAAATGTTGAAGAAAAAAAACAATTGATGGTTTATAGACTCCTCTGGTATGCTTTTATTTTGAGGGAAAATGTTTTATTATTTTTTTATCTTTATTCTCATCTTTATTATGCTGTCTTTTTTACAGCTGATTCGCTGCTTCAAATGCCAACTGTGTACCTCGACTCCTGAAGGGGAATTTGGTCATCTGAGATGTTTGAATTATTTTAAAATTTTCTGACATATAATTTTCTTATTAAATACATATATTCTTATTGAAATGATTTTATTCTCTAGTGGCTTATTTCTGATTTGGAAACAAAGGCTATTTTTTCTATCACATAGAAATAATACAAAGTCTCTGGAATATATATCAAAGAATCTGGCTAAATTTCTCTTTTTCTAATTCATAGTCTCATCCTGGCCAAATTAACATCTTTCTCTTTTTTACTCCTGTAGTGAGGTGCACTGGACTGAGCCAGCTCTGATCTTCTGTGATGCTCTAATGATTAGTTCTTCTGATCATCTACTGATCACTAAACAGCCCTGAACATCCACTGCTGGTCCTCAGTCTCCCAAGAATGCTATAAGTCCACGGTAAGATCCAGGTTCCCAGTTTGCTAAAGAACATTACTTATACAAGCCTGACTTTCTGTAAATCAGGAGATTAGATTTAAATAGTCAGGCTACTTAACTGATAGCTTATGCTTTATCTAACCATCAGGACTCTGATAATCCAAAATACCCTGATATTGATCTGGCAGAGTGAAGCTGTAGTCACAAAAACCTCTGGAGGTTGTTAAGGGGGAAGAGAATGAATTGCAGTGAAAAAGAAAGTTTGAGCTCAACTCAAGATACAGCAAAGATGGGTGGGTGTTTGTAGAAATGAGCCAGTGAGAGGGAGAGGATCAGTGGAAATTAGAGAAAATACTAAAAAGGAACATGAGACCAGGATGAGTCTCATTCAACTGGCTAAAATGAACTCTTACTACAGGCAGGCCAAGCACTCAGAAACAAGGATTTTAGTATTAGGTAATGAGAAATGAAGAATTTGACACCAAGGGTAGGGGGAGATCTAACTAAACAGACTTAGCAGGTTGCTTGTTGAAACTGGGCTCTGGAAGAAAACAGAAGAGCCTAACCAGAATCTGGTCAGGAATTTGAATCCTTGGCTTGCCATTTACTGATAGCAACTGTGTAAATGTAACCACACCATGCACTCTCTAAGATTCAAAGAAAATCATAGACAATCTGCAGAGCATGTAGACTTTAAGGTGAAGGTCAAGATGAAATTGCAGGGTTCTGGAAGCCCTCGGTGAAATATGCAGAATAGAATAGCCTCTGTGTAAAGAAGCTATTCCTACAAGACAGAAGACAAATCACAGGAAAATGACCACATCATGTGAATCTCTCCCTACCCAGAATCAAGGCTAAGACTACAATGGTTCTCCCTGCAAACCAGGGACCACCTGTATAAGGAATTTTTAAAACAAAAATTGAAGACTTGGGTCAGTTTTTCTACATAGTCATGACCAGTTGAGTACTTTGGAAAGTCTAATAATGAATAACAAATGACACTTTGGCTTTATATTACCATACTCCAAACCCTAACCTACCTCCTCCCTAGGTAGATGTGACAGAAGCCTATTCCAGCCATGGGCCAGATAAACCACACCAACGTGAAGGAATTTGTCTTCCAGGCACTTACTCGATTCCGGGAACTGGAGTTCTTTTTGTTCTTGGTCTTCTTTCTTGTATATGTAACAACTGTGCTAGGAAACACACTCATTGTGGTTACCATCACCTCTGAGCCCCGCCTCCACACTCCTATGTACTTCCTCTTGAGGAACAAATCCGTTCTAGATATTGTTTTTTCATCTATCACAGTCCCCAAGTTCCTGGTGGATCTTTTATCAGAAAGGAAGACCATCTCCTATAATGGTTGTTTGACACAGATCTTTTTCTTCCACTTTGCTGGTGGAGCAGATATTTTCTTCCTCTCTGTGATGGCCTATGACAGGTACCTTGCAATTGCTAAACCTCTGCACTATGTAACCATTATGAGAAGAGAGGTATGGATGGCCTTGGTGGTGGCCTCCTGGGTGGGTGGTGGTTTACATTCAATTGTCCAGATAATTCTAATGCTTCCACTCCCCTTCTGTGGCCCCAACACCTTGGATGCCTTTTACTGTGATGTACCCCAGGTGGTGAAGCTGGCCTGCACTGATACCTTTGCCCTTGAACTTCTCATGATCTCCAACAATGGGCTGGTAACCCTGCTGTGGTTCTTCCTGCTCCTCGGCTCCTACACCATCATCCTGGTTATGCTCAGATCCCATTCTGGGGAGGGACGGAACAAGGCTCTCTCCACCTGTACCTCTCACATCATGGTGGTGACTCTCCATTTTGTGCCCTGTGTTTACATCTATTGCCGGCCCTTCACTACCCTGCCCATGGACACAGCCATATCTATCAATAACACTGTCATCACACCCATGCTAAACCCCATGATCTACACTCTCAGGAACCAAGAGATGAAGTCAGCCATGAAGAGAGTGCAGAGGAGGCTGGGGCCTTCTGAGAGCAATAAGCTTGGGTGAACCATCTGGTGAAGTCCAGAAGTGTAGGGTTAATTCAGTTCTCTGCATCTGCTACTCTAAGAATAAGAGAAAGCTGGTTCTATATATCTTCTGTGATATAGATGTCACCATATGCCTTCTATGATACAAACATGCAAATCCATTAGGGAAAATATGAAAATAAAATGAAGAGATGAGACCAGTCTGCCCAATCTGATTTGTGTACAGGGGAGAAGTCTATGCAAAATAATTGAAATCAATCCCAGAAGTACTACTATGCTGGGATCTGTTGCTCTCCTGTCAATCCTTCCCTTGCTTCACCACCTCTGATGCAGAACAGCACTACTGTCCACAAAGTTATCAGAGAAGGAAGTAGGGTCAGTGTCGTGAAGATTGTAGTTATAAAAGTCAACATGGCTGCCAATGTGGATCAAGCATTCAGTGTTCCCTGTTAGATATCCTTGCATTCCTAAATATGCATGTACACATTGGTCAATTATATTTTTATTTTTAAAATTATTTTATTTATTTACATTCCTAATGTTGCTACCCTTCCTGGTCCCCCCTGCCAGAGTTCTCCTCATCCCCCTCCCCATTGCCTCTGAGAGAGTGCTCCTCCACCCTCCCACCCATTTCCCTCATCTCTCTAATCCCCCTACCACCACCACCACCACCACCACCCCCACCACCACCACCCCCACACACCCACACACACACACACACACACACACACACACACCAATATTCCCCTTGCTTGGGGAATCAAGTCTCTACAGGATTACATATTCTTCTACTGAGGCCAGACAATGCAGTCCTCTGCTATACATGTGCCATGGGCCACAAACCAGCCCATGTATGCTCTTTGGCTAGTGGTTTAGTCTCTGGATATTGATCAACTTTTAAAAATGATTTTACATGAGTGTAGTGTTGTAAAGTTATTTCATCAATTAGTGAAATGAGAAGGAATGATTTAAATTGGATTAAATCTGGTTTGTGTCTGTGTATGTAAAAAAAAAAAAAAAAAAAAATCTGTCTAAAGCCTGGCAGTGGTGGTCCTGTGCCTTTAATCCCAACACCCTGGAGGCAGAGGCAAATGAAGCTGTCAGTTCAAGGCCAGCCTAGTTTATAGAGCTAGTTCCAGGACAGCCAGGACTTTACAGAGAAACCTTTAAAACACAAAACAACAAAAAACAAAAACCTTTATCTAATTCATCCATTTCCTATTCTTTATTCCATTCAACTGATTTGTCCACCGAACTTAATCCCAGTTACACAGGCAGTTTGTAGACATACCTGTAACAAATCTCAACCACAACTTCCCTTTTCCCTCATCTGTTTTCTTTCTATTTTTCAAAAGAGCTCTGTGTGTGTGTGTGTGTGAGAGAGAGAGAGAGAGAGAGAGAGAGAGAGGAGAGAGAGAAGAGAGAGAGGAGAGAGAACAACCTCTGGGGTCAATCATCAGGAGCCATCCACCTTATTCTACCTTTCACTAGCCCACGAGCTCACCTATTCAGCTAGATCAGTAACTGCTCAACCTGTGAGCTACAGGAATCTTCTTGACTCTGCCTCCCCAGCACAGGGATTACTGCCTGCACCCCCACCTCACCCAGCTTTTTGACATGGATTCTGAAGATCAAACTTAAGTCCTCATACTTGGAAGGCAAACATCTTACTGAGTGAGCCATCTTGCCAGCCCCTTTCAGGACTTTTAAAAGTGAAATAAAACTGTGTATTTTATCTAAGTATTAGTACACTATGCAACATAGTTCATCACAATTCAAAACAAACAAACAAAAAAAAAACAGATAAGAAATATCTTCTACCATCAAAGCCTATTTTGATAACAATGTTTGATTTTTAAAAAACATGTTATAAGTAGGGTCATTTACAAACGACAATTAAATATTTTTTTAGAATTCACCCCTACACCACAGGAAGAATTTCTGCTATGGATATGTAAAGACAATCTTCCTCCCTCCATGCTCACTTTAAATTCCATCCTTCTGTCTTCTTCAGTCATTCAAAATCAAGGGGGGAACAGGGTAAAAAAGCTCGGGAAACTAAAGCACACTAAACAACTTTTTTTACGAAGTATCAAATTGTTATAATGGGAAAGATTTAGTCAAGAAGGTTCTAGAACATAATGTCCATCTGTGGTCCTTCCTGACTCCCATAAGACAGAGCAACTTGCAACCAAGACTTATAATCACAGGACAATGTTCTTCGTCTTTCTTTTTTATTTATTGTTTCAAATTTTCATAAACCCACACACATGTGTGTGTGTTCATGTATACATCAAAGTCCTGTGTGTGTATATATAAGTATATGTATGTATGTATGTATGTATGAACATATATATACATAATACTTAGACAATATCACTATACACATTATCCTCTCTTCCTTCCCACTCCTACAAATTCCCTTTTCATGCCTTTTATAACCTACTGAGTTTGATTAGGGTTGCTTATATGAGTATGAGTGGAGTCACTTATTTGAGCAAGACAAACTTACTAGTAGCAGCAACAACAAGAATATGGTTTCCCTATACCCCAGTAACAATATTCATGGTTCCTGTCTTATGCAAGCCTTATGCAGGTTGAGCATAATGTTGTGAGTTCATGGATGTGACAGTCAAGTCATGTCCAGAAGGCAGCATTTCATAGCACTCTTTCCATCCTCCAGTTCTTACATTCTTTCTGTGGCCTTTTCTTTGGTGGTCTCTGAGCATTGAAATGGGTAATATGGAAGTCTTCTTGAAGGCTGAGCCCTCAACAATCTCAGGACTCTGACTCATCCTTGAAACATTCTTAAATTACTTTTCCTTCATGAATTTTGTTAAATATTTTTCCTAGTGACCTCCACAAAGAAATTTCCCACTAAAGATACATTATATATCTTTTTATATACCAGTGTTCACTGAAGAGACACATCTTTGTGCCTTTGTCCTCATAAGAAATGAGTAGTCCTATGACATTAGATTCTAATCGACAAATCTTTCTCAAAAAGTCAAAGAACAGAGAATGAATAGTTTTGTGCCTTTCACAGTCTTCAAAGAATTTAAAAAACAGCTGTCCTGATTAGCTTTAACTGTCGACTTGAAACAACTTAGAAATGCTGGGAAGACAGTCTCAATTGAGAAGCTGTTTAAAACAAATTGACCTGTGCACATGTCTATTGAAGAGTCTTGATTGTTAACTGATATAAGAGAGTCTAGCCCATTGTGGGCAGAACCATTCCCTAGGCAGGGTTGCCCTGAAGCCTATAAAAAACCTATCTGAAAATAAGCATGCTAGCCAGCAAAGTATTATATGGCTACAGCTAAACTACTTTGGCTGTGAAATACATTCCTTTATTAGAAGGTACTGTTATATAAAATAACAAGTTGGCCTGCTATCAAGGTTCTACCGTGACTTCCTCAATAATGGACAGTGACTGAGAATCATTAGCTGAACAAACCCTTTCCTCCATTAAGTCCCTTTCGGTTGGGATGTTTTATTACAGGAAGAAAACTAAAACTAGGACAGCCATATGGAAACTTACTACTTCATAAGCCAATTAAAATATGTTAGTTTTAAAAGGGAGAAGGAAAATATCATTCATGGCTAGATAATGTTGCTTCTGGAAGCTATGAGTTATTAAAAAAAATCAGTGCCAGGTAGTATACCTCCTTCAAATCTGTTTCTCAGAGAGCCACTACCCATCCCCACCCCCACCCCACCCCACCCCACCCCACCCCCCAAAAAAACTGCAGATTTATCATTCTTCTTTGTGGTCTACTAGATGATAAGATTCTATTGCTAAAGATACTATACACTTTTGTTACAAGATGTAAAAAAAAAAAAATCAGGCAGGAATTGAGCTGTGAAGTTCTCTGCACTCTCTAGTTTTCATATTGCCAAAAGGTGGTACACAGGCTGCTGGGGGTAGGGAGAAGTCATCAACAGACTTACTCAACTTTGAACTCTATGACCTATGATACTAACCACCAGGAAAGATGACACCACTGGTGCAATAGCCACATAACTGTTGTGGTGGGTAACCAACTGTTCTCAGAGAGTCACTGTCCACCCCAATCCCCTCCCAAAAAAGTACAGATTTATCATTCTTCTACATAGTCCACTCCACAGGAAAGAGATCATACTTTGTACTGTAAACCTTGTCAAAAACCCATGGTTTGATGGGGCTAGAGTGTCATAATTCTATTGACATTAAAACTACCTTCCAATTATTTACATTTTTACACATAAACAAATACTACAGCCAGCCATAGAGAGACTTCTTTTTGTCATTAATTGTACTAAGTGCAGACACTTATAGCTGTTCAAGATACTGAGAATAAGTGACAATTGAGTGTTCTGCCCCAAATAGAATATTTATACTACCTTCCCTCTCAAAAGCTCATAGGACATCTTGGAAAAAGAAGAAGGACAACATGAACACCAGAGGATCTGGAGAATGGATATGAAATACTATCCTCTTGTCATAACACAGCCATTCCAATCATGACCCTATAGGAAATACAGCTGTCTGCACTGGGCCTCCACAAGACTGAGCCTGTAATCAAATGATCACAGATTGAGGAGGGGCTCATGTGAACCTAGCCATCCCTTCTGAACTATTAGCTAGTGATGGATTCTGAAGAAAGGGAAGTTGTTGTCTTTAGTTACATACCCAAAAATGGGCCCACCAGCTTCCACTGGATAATTCCACACTCATGCTTACCAAATAACCCTGGTTAAATCGAGTGGGTCACAAAACACAATGAAACATACCATTATAGGGACAAGTAGACAGGGACTAGTAGGAAGGAAGATCAGTTGACAAGGATGGGAGGGAGACTAGAGGTGGTAGGTGTAAGAGTAATCAGAATGGGCCATGGGAGGCTGCAGCGCATGATTAAAGAATGTCACAGGTTCCATTGGGAAAAGTTCTCCTGAGGAATGTTATCGGCATACAGATGCTCACAATAAGATTCAGGAGGAGTCCAACCTGCACTGCCCCAAGCTGCTCAGGTCCGTGGGTCGGGGTTCAGCAAGAGAAAGAGTGGGGACGGAGTGAAGAATGGAGACCAGACAGAGTATGATTCAATCCCATTTGTTCTTCAGTCTCTCTTCTCTCCAAGTCCCAAGTCTTGAGTTCCTAGTTGCCTGTCTCGAGTCTCAAGTGCCTACTACCTAATTCCAAGTTCTTCCTCCAAGTGCCAAATACTTAATAATAATTTCTTCTGAGTTCTCTAGTCCAAGTGTCTTCTACCTAATACCTAATAACTACTCCAAGTTGTACTCCACTCTTCTGTCTGCCTCTCGCCTTTTATATGTCTTGCTTCTAAGCCACGCCTCTAAGCCACGCCTCTAAGCCACGCCCTTAAGCCACACCTTTAAGTCTTATCTCTATATCACTCCTTAAGTCACGCCCTTAAATCTCGGCTCTAAATCACACCTTTAAGTCTCACATACCCAAAGAAAGATCCTAGATATCTAAAACAAGATGTTATCAGAGTGTACTCAGCTGTTGTAGGCTAATATAATCAAGCCTCTTATCAGGGTATATAGCTCAAGATGGCTGCAAGGATGATAGTCACCTTCTGTCAGCTCCCCCACAGAAGTGTAGTGCTAAATAGAATGGTTTGACAAGGAGACCTTGCTATTCATACAAGAGGTATACTGCCTTCAGCTTTGGTGCTTTGATTCTTCTGCAGTTGGGTCCTATAGGCCTCTAGTTTACTTAGTGAGGAAATAGTTATAAGACCTTTTCCCTCCATGGTAATATCTACAGGTGACTGCTAAGGAACCTAAGGTTTTCAGCCTAATTTCCCTGATGGTCAGGGTCTACAGCTACATCTAGCATAACCCAAATATAACAGTAACTGGATAGAAAATGTTTTTCTAGTTCCATTGCTGTATATTGCCTAAATGGGCTTGTGTTTGAAATTATTTGTTTAGTTGTCCTATCTATCAAATGGAAAGAATTAGCCGGGCGGTGGTGACGCACGCCTTTAATCCCAGCACTTGGGAGGCAGAGGCAGGCGGATTTCTGAGTTCGAGGCCAGCCTGGTCTACAGAGTGAGTTCCAGGACAGCCAGGGCTATACAGAGAAACCCTGTCTCGAAAAACCAAAAAAAAAAAAAAAAAAAAAATGGAAAGAATTAGGAGGTAGTTATGTTGCCAATGATGCTTTCAAAGAGATTCATGGCATCAGCCATCTAAATGTCTTTTTTTTTTTTCCTTTTTGCTGAGTTGGGGATTGAACCAAAGACCTGGCATATACTAGGTAAATGCTCTTCCATTGAGCTATACCCCCAGTCCTGTTGTTTTCCTTGTTAATTTCTAATTCTATTAATGGATTTTAGATTTTCCCCGAAATCAGTTGAATCAATTCCAAAATGAAACACACTTCTCAGGGACATACCCACTTCCCAGTCTGACTTTGTGTTTTAATTATCAAGAACATATTATTTCCCCCTACTATATACTGTGATCCTGATATTAAAAGAAACCAAAATACCACTGGAAAGTGGTTGGCAGAACAGTTGGCTTTTCATTAAGAGGAAAGATAAAGTGACATTGTCAAGTTTTTTGCTTTAATGTTGTCACTTTGGTACTGAGTGAAATGCATGAAATGTCATGGTTCTGCCACTAACTGATTGAGTTCTAGAGCAGGTTAACTAACCTCCCTGGCCTTACTTTTTCCGTGTGTAATACAAAGACACTTCATGGTTAGCATGACAGACACCAGGAATAGAATACGATAATGCTGACATCCCATGAAGTGGCATTTTGTAGTTCTAACTAAATTTGTGCTCTTTATGGAACATTTCTAATAAAGTGCTTGTTCTTAAAATATATGGTTGGCCAGATGTGCCCTATCCCTTGATCATGAGCAGGTGCCGCCTTTTGGGGTACTAAAACACTAATGACTTTAGTACTCAAACTTAAGTTCCATGGTATATTCTTTTTCTTGGGTTTAGTGGAGGGAGAGTCTAGTTACTACCTCATAACCTTCTAGAAGCAAGTAATACCTTTGTTGGAAGTAGTTTTGGGCATTTTTAATGCAGCTTTGTGCTACAAATGTACTGATTCTAAGCACAGACTCAGGAAGATGGTCCTGCAAAGAAGGCACTTCCACATTTGAGTTTTGACCTTACCTTCCTCCCATGCTTAACAGACTTATTTTTTCCCCAAGGAAAGCACATTTTGCCTGATTTAACACCCCCCATCCCTGCCATGTTCCATCTTTTCTTGGTCACATAAGCAATAAAATTGTTTCTGTTCTAATCCATGCCTTAGGCTAAGGCTTTGATGGTTCCTCTAATCCCCTTAACAATGGTTTAGGGCCACTCTTGAAAACCTGTACTCTCCCATTTGCATTACCAGCCCTGGAACATTTCTTATTAGTGTTCCTTAGAGATGATTATGTTGAATCCTAAATTGGGATTTAGAAGAAAAAAGAATTGGAGACTTCACATTTATTAACTGGTGTGATACAAGTTGGAATTACTGAATTCCTATAAATAAAATTTCACTTTTGTAAAAAAAAGAGTAATCAGCATGCATTCATTGTAAAATTATCAAAGAACAAACAATAAAAAAAATGATTTGGAAAGTAAAGAAATGTGGACACTTTTACATGGGTCCACATGAATGATTTGTGAGTAATTACTTAGAAAGTCTTTAATAACTCCCACTGGGACCATGGTACTCAGAAGAATGTCCATTCTATTTCAATGTTCACATGCAAATTCCCTTTGCTAATTTTCAGATTAAGTTTAGGGTTCATAAAACAGTGCCCATGGCAAGTTCGGGATAGGAAGAAGGATAGGAAGGGAAGTCACAAAGATGTGACTCCCAAGATCTGTCCTTCCAAGGAGAAGGCTAGAGAGATGGTACTGAAGCCAGCCAGGGCTAATCTTCATAAGGCCTTCACCTGCAAACACAATGCTTCTTCTCTCCATCATCTGCACTGAGGTCTTAAAGGTGTGCATTCATGGTCGGACACTGAAGAATCTAGCTGAGGATACTGAGCTGTCAGAGTGTGACACACCATAGGTTGTGCAGAAGAACAATTGTAAGTAATGCAGCCAAGGTGCTGCAGAAATAATTAAGAAGTCAGTCATGCCTTCAGGAGAAGGAACAACAGACACGGGCTCAGCAAAACAAAAGAGAAGGAAGGATTTGCTAGGAAAACAATTAAAAAAAAAAAAAAACATGTTTTGTTCCAGTTTAGGACTTAGGATGATCCTTGGGGATCACAAAACCTTTCTCTACAAAATAATTGCCTGCTTTTAAAACCCCCAAATTCTCTTTTAAAACTGGGGCCATTTCAGAGGCAAATTTATTGCATACTTTGCCCATGGCTGGCGGAGTCTCCTTGACTTAATCCATAAACAGCAATATTCCAAAGCACACAGATCCAGCAACCAAGACTTTCTTCCACTTTAGTTCCCAGAAATCCATTCAAACAAAAAGAACAAGTTGGCTCAAAGAGAGAGAAGTATGTTGCATTTTGCCAATGTCTTTGTATGCAATCCTTCCTTGTTAGGTAAAGAGAATGATGTGTTCTAAAGAAAGGAAAGAACTAAATTAATTGAGAGCATATTGCCTGCTGGAGACTTTACAAACATTACCATATTTATTCTTTACATAGTTTTATGAAGTAAATGTTATGTTTCCCCAGCTTTACAAAGAAAACTGGAGGAACCTAAAGGATTCATTCCAGGTAAGAGCAAGAAGGAGGAAGAAACAGAATTCCAAACCAGTTATGTCCTGTTCTAAAAAAAAAAAAAAAAAAAAAAAAAAAAAAAAAAAAAAAAAAAAAAAAAAAAAAACATGTATAAAATGAGCCTTTGTATTTTTTTTTTTTTTACAATCATGACAAAATCAGCCTTTACTGGTCAGACTATAGATTTTTTTCCTTTTAGAAAACTCTCTACTTATACACACAACTCTTACATTTGAAGGGAAATGGAGCTAGGGAGGCATTAATAAAATATCTGTATTTGAACAGAAAGTATCGATATGCCGAACTGCTCTGGTCTCTTCCAACACTCCTCTCCCTCTTTTTTTTCTTTCTTTTTTTTATTGGATATTTTATTTACATTTCAGATGCCATTCCCTTTCCCCATTTCCCCTTCCTAGAAAACCCCTATACCATGCCCCCTTTTCTTTTTTGCTTTTATACAATTTTTTTAAAATGTTACTCAAAGGTGGTTCAGAACTAAGTGTGTTAGTTAGGAGAGATGACAGAAGTTCTGGTTAGTCAACAAAATGATGGACTGGGTATTAGGACTATCTTGTACCTCACTGATACAAATAGGCATAATTATGCTCTAATTGTATTTTGAGAGAAAAGTTTTATTTTAACAGGAAAGGTGATATGTAGGAGGAGCTAAGGGGGAAGGAGTACTGAGAGGAAGAGAAGGAGTAAGGAGAGGAGAAGAAGAAGGAGAGAAGAAGCTAGGTGATGAGAGAGAGAAAGAGAGAGAAAGAGGAGGGGGCATGGAGGCAGATGTTCACGTGTCTCCACCAGTCAAAGATAGTTGATATACCTAGGTTGGGTATTGGGTTACACTTCTGATTGAGCAATGTCCTGTTCTTAAGTTCTTGACTTTGTCCTGTAATTAATACAAGCAAGAAGCCCAGTAAAACATGGTTTTCTCAAGCTAGAAGAACTACTTTGTAATCTGCATCAGGGGAAAACATCTTTATCTTTCATCTTTGATACCAAAATAGAAAGATGAGCAAAATAGTTACTTAGTGGCTGGGCCTGCAGCTCAGTGATAGAATACTTGATGTAAGTGCTTGAGGACCTAGATTCAATGACTGGGGAGATAAGACAGGTGGACACAAGTTATTTATCTACATAATTTTTCAAGGTCATTGCTTTCCAAAGTTTGCCTGAGCATGCTTCTGAGCTGGGCACTGACCAGGAATTATATAATCTGTATGATGGTAACAGGTAATTATGTCAAATTCAGCTGCTAAGTGTAAATATATCTCTCCCTTATTAGTAGATGTATGTCCTTTTGTCCCCACTGTAGGCATCCTCAGGCATTGTTGAGGAATTGAAAGACAAAGCTGGCTTCACAACTCACTTGCTAGGTGACTTGGCACATTTCAAGAAATATTATCTTTCTATACTTTATCTTTAAGCTAGAACAGTCCTGGCTAACCTGGAAAAAATACAATGAAGTAAAATTCCTTGCAATTATTATAAAAAGAATAGACAAGCTATCAAGGAATATGTGGTAGCTGCCATTATGTCCACCTGTGGTTGAGTGAATGTCAGGAATTATAAATCCCAACTTGAACAGACATTACTTAATATTTCTTCATTGGAAGGGCAAAGAAGGAAATTCACCTTACCAACTGTCAACATCACTCCAATGATATTAGGTTTGGGGGAGGAAAAGGAACAGGGGTTTGAGAAAAAGGGAGAATTGTCCTCCAGACAACAGATCTACTCATACTGTAGCAGAGCAGTGTGGTAGAGGTCTGAGTGAGAAGCTTCAGTCCTACCAGACAAAGCAAGGTGTCTGATCTTAAAGGTTTCTTTTTCAAGATTTTATTTTCTATTGTTTTAATTCTGTGTATACGCTGAGGCAGTCTGTGCTCACAAGAGTGCAGGTGCTTAGAGAGTCCAGAAGAGGACATCAGATCTCTGGAGCTGTAGTTACTGGGAGGTGTGAGCTGACTGGCCTAGATACTAAAAATTAAACTTGGGTCCCCTGCAATGCAGCAAGTGCTCTTAATCTCTGGGTCATCTCTCCAAATCCTGAATATGGTGGTTTCAATATGTTTCACCCAGGGAATGGAACTATTAGGAGGTGTGGCCTTGTTGGAGGAAATGTGTCACTCTAGAGGTGGGCTTTAAGACCCTCCTCCTGGCGGCTGCAGAGGATGCCAGTCTTTTTTTTTGTTTGTCTTCCGTAGAAGTCTCAGCTCCTCCAGAACCATGCCTGCCTGGATGCTACTATGCTTCCTTCTAAGATGATAATGGATTGAACCTCAGAACCAGTAAGCCAGCCCCAATTAAATGGTATCTCATTTATAAGAGTTGCCTTGGTCATGGTGTCTCCTTACAGCAATAAAAACCTAAACTAAGACACTGACCTTAAGGGTTTCTGCAGGAAGAAGTCATGCAATTAGAGGATCAGGTCTACTTAATACATGAATAAAACTATCTCTACTGACATTCTTTGTCATCTTTTTGTTGTTATTGTTTAAATCCCACCATTTACCCTCAAAATATGAGAATCTATAAAATGAAATTTTAAACATAAAGGATATCATTTGTGTGATGCAGCATGTAAGAGGTGAAAGAAAGGTGATGGACTCAAATTACATTGTGATGGGGAAATAAGAATGATAAAATTCACCCTTGGAAGTGCTTGGGAAAAGTTAGGAAGAAGTTCCTTATATAAATTTGTTTTAGATTTGTGTATCCTGAAATTAATAGGAGGTGGGAGGTAGTAGAAAGACCCAGGAATGAAAATCCAGGAGAGATTTGTCTTATTTCTACTTTGCCACTGACTTTCTACATTAACTTGGAGTTTTTATTTTCTTTAATTGGGCTGAATTTGATATCACTAATGTGAGATAATAAAATCTATCCCTTGAGCCTCAGAATGATGTTAAGAAACACTGTATTTAAACATGTAATGGTTCCTAAAATATTAATCTCTATCCATGTGGATCACTTTTATGTTAATGGAGAGTGGCAATTCATTCCAGTGGCGGTAAGACAGACAGACAGAGCACACATATAGGAGAGTACGTACATGACACTGGCAAGGTATGGGAGTCAAAGGGCAAATTGTAGGGGTTTATCCTCTCCTTCCACCATGTAAGTTCTGAGAAATGAACTCAGGTCTTCAGACTTGGCAGAATTTGCCTTTATATGCTGAGCCAACGCATCGAGCCCTCGGTGGCTTTTAAACTGTAGAAACAAAACGTAGTAAAATTGGGCTATTTGGATTTTTCAGAGCAGGGGGAAGCCCAGACGCTGGGTACCCTGTCATAAGGCTCTCTAGAGTTTCTAGAGGTAAGTTGTAGCAGAGTTCACAGTGCCCACTAAGTGCAGTATGAGAACAAATGGTCTAGTCTAAACCACAGCTTGTGCTAGTACTAGAGCTGAGCAAGTGGTCAGGTGCCTTTCCTAGATAGCAGCAAGTTCCTGAAGAACATGCTGCAATTACCTACCTGTGCATGCTCTATCTCTATGGGATGCAAGTCTTACTTTATTGTTTCAATGATGCTAACATTTCCTCCAAAGGTGTAGACAGAGAAGGAAATACCATTCAATGGAACTGAGAAATCACACCAAGGTGACTGAATTTATTTTTTGTGGCCTTACCCAGTCTCAAGAACTGAGCTTACTCTTATTTTTCTTTTTATCTATTGTTTATATAACAACGGTGTTGGTAAATGTCACCATCATGGTCACTGTGACCTGGGAGTCCCGCCTCCACACTCCCATGTACTTCTTGCTTCGAAACCTCTCTGTCTTGGACATTTGCTTCTCCTCCATTACTGTTCCAAAGGTCTTAGTGGACCTTCTCTCAAGAAGAAAGACCATCTCTTTCAATGGCTGCTTCACTCAGATCTTTTTCTTCCATCTGCTTGGTGGGGCAGACATTTTTTCTCTCTCTGTGATGGCATTTGATCGATACATGGCCATCTTCAGGCCTCTGCACTATGTGACCATCATGAGTAGAGGGCGGTGCACAGCCCTCATAGCAGCCTCCTGGGTGGGGGGCTTTGTCCACTCCATAGTGCAGATCTCCCTCTTGCTCCCACTTCCTTTCTGTGGACCCAATGTTGTTGATAGTTTTTACTGCGATGTCCCACAGGTCCTCAAACTTGCCTGCACAGACACCTTTGTTCTTGAGCTCCTGATGATCTCAAACAATGGCCTGATTACTACGCTATGGTTTGTTCTTCTCCTTGTATCCTACACAGTCATCTTAACAATGCTGAGGTCACACACAGGAGAGGGAAAAAGAAAAGCCATCTCCACATGCACCTCCCACATCACTGTGGTCACCCTACACTTTGTGCCCTGCATCTATGTCTACGCCAGGCCCTTCACTGCCCTCCCCATGGACAGAGCTGTCTCAATCACCCTAAATATAATTGTTCCTGTTCTGAACCCAATGATCTACACCCTCAGGAACCAAGAGATGAAGTCAGCCATGAAGAGACTCAGAAAAAGACTCATACTTTCTGAGGTAGAATAGTTCATTACTGATTGTGGAAAAGGGAAACATAATTGAGTCCTTTTTTATGTTTGGATTCAGCTATGTATAATTAACTATAGTTATCTGGTATGCATACGAAGGATCTGACTCATAAAATTGTTTGTAAGCATGAACATGAATAGAAAGTTAAGCAAGAAGAATATAACCTTTGAAGAGAGACAAACAGAAAGCAAAGAATAAACAAGAACTATAATAGAAGCGCCAGAGTTGCCCATCAATGGTCTGTAGGATGAGGTTTTCATTTTGAGACATACAGGGGTCATCAGAGTCATCTGTCTCAAAATTCTAGGCCTCCAGCACATATATCTCTATTTATTAGTTATTCTATGACTTGGGGGGGGGTTCTTCTATGAAGTGAACACTGTTAGTGATTTTGGCCTTCCTTTTTAAATCAACAAATGCTTGTTGTAAACGTTTTCTAAAGATTCCCTGCTGTTGCTCATGACGCTGTCAAAAGTGACTGCGCGCTTGATTTGCAATTTGCCTTTGTAAAACCTTGATATAGAAATACATAAAGAGCAAGGATCTGTGACTAGTCGTCCGACACCTAGTACTTCCACCTTGTACATAATTGATTTGTGTGTCTGAAAAAATAAAAACCTATATCCAATGCAATAAATAAATATTTTTGTTGTTGTTATGTATACTGCTTTGTGGCTTTTATTGTGGTATATTAAAATACAATAAAGTTGTCAAATTAACACATCTAATTCCCCTTTCTAGTTTCAATGTCTAAATAGAACCTGGCCCATTTACTCATAGTAAATCTCACTTGAATCTGGGATGAGAGAAACAAAGACATATAAAAATTGATTCCAAACTCAAGTTAGTCTTAACCTTTTTCAATTTACAGGATTAGTGTTTATGTTTTTTGACACTGGGTATCATTTGTAGCACAGAGTGGCCTAGAACTCGCTTCAGGACCCAAGCTGCCTTCAAACTCACAGTAAGTCCCCTGTCTCACCCTCTCAAGATTATGGGTATCAAAAAAATTCAAAAACTTTGTTACAACCTGTGTACACAATAGTGTGATTACAACAGGGACAAGTAGTATTTGCAGAAGCATCTTCATCTCAACCTCCAACCACTCTGTGTAGTGTGAGTACAGAGAGCCCTAGAAACCAAACTCCGGGTAATCGTATACAGAAGAGCAAAATTATTTTCTATGTCTTCCTTCTGCACCATTGTATCTAGCAAGGCTGAAATAAAGGATCCACTCAAATGAACCTAATAATTAATAATAGGATCATAACTAATAATAATACACATCCCATATTTAATTTATTAAAGACAGACAGGCATTGGAAGTTATAAGTCATAAGAGTTAGAAAATAATTCTGTAAACATGGTGTATGTTGCGTTGTTTCCTTGTGGAGCAGACGAAACCCAAACACACTGATATTTCTATAGGAAGACAAGAACTAGTCCTAAGATGGGCCAAAGTATATCCAAAGACTATGTGTGAGCTCAAACAAAACCATGCTGTGAACTTAGGGCGGGTAAGGACAAGCTTTACTAGCAAGAAATTATGTTAGCGAAAAATAGAACATAATGTGAAAGTTTATGCATAACTTCTTCAAATCTGAGTAAAAACTGAAACCGAAAGCAGAAAGCAGATTTATGATTAGAATAAAACATCTAGAAGTGAAAATTATAATGAACTGAGAAGGGACATGGACAAAGACAGAACAGTACACTGAAATGTGACTGACAGACGTGGAGAGGAAAGCAAATGAATGTGATAAACGCTGAGTACAACAGGACTTCCTTAAAAAATATATTAAGAATGCAGAAATATTGGGCTTCATCCTGCCTCACCACTGGGGTGCCCAGAGCACTGCTGGCACGCTGCTCAGGGCAGGCAAACCGCAGTCCGCCATGGGCGACGTCAGTCGGTGTTTTCTGGGTGGGAAACAGCAGAGTCTGAGACAGCTGCCATGGTTCCCTGTCTTCTGTGTACCCAGGCACCACGTGAACCGCTGGGAGTTTGAGAACTGGCTCCCTGATCTGAGCTTCCACTCTGGGAATCCACTCGCCAGGAAGGAAGGGGAAGGCAGAGCCCTGGACAGGGGCAGAAGCTAGTTTGGTTCCCGGTAGGTGCTGAGGGTAACTAGGCTCCTTTCCCACCTCCGGTAATAGCTTTATTCTTACTCTGAAATAGAATTAAATTAGGCTTATAAAATGCATACTAGGACAGGAGTGTAGCTCAACCATATAACATTTATCCGTCACATATGAAGCCCTCAGTTTGATACTTAAAGTTGGCAATAAAAACAAACAGTTGTAAATTAATCTCCACGTTCTCCACCATCTATCCACACACTCAATGAAAACTCTTGTGCTAATGAGCTAATGGGTTTCTCTGACTAATTTGTGCTGCTTACTCACTATCTCACTACACTAACTCTGCTTTAGTCAAAGTGTCCACCTTCTTCCAGAGACTCCTCATTCTCATAGCTGGAGAGATGGGCAAGTGGTAAGGAGCACATAGTGGACCTGCACAGGACCTGAGTTTGTTTCCTGGATCCCACGTTATCCAGGGGGACCTGAAGCGTCTAGCATCCATAGGTACCTACACACACACACACACACACACACACACACACACACAAGACACTGCAGCTAAACAAATAAATATCTATAAAACTCAGCACTCTCATTATTAGCTGTTTAGAGATAATCCCTCACTGGGGCAGGCAAGATGATATGGTGAAGGGTGGGCACTACTCTTCCAGAGGGTCTGAGTTCTGTTCCCAGCACCAAGATTAGATAGTTCACAGGTATCATAGGTGTAGATATCTATAATCTGAGCTCCAGACATATATGATGCTGTCTTCTAGATTCCACAGGTACCCGCACCCACACATGTACACACATTGGTAATTTAAAATAAATATTTAAAAAAATATTGTGTCTCTACTAAGTTACTTTATATTTTTAACTCTGGTTTGTTTTGTGTATGTTTTATCATCTAAAGTAATTCCATAATTAAATTATGGGTGGCTTTTTGAGACAAGGTCCCTTCATGTAGTCCTGTCTGTTCTGGAATTCACTATGCAGACCAGGCAGAACTTGAATTGTCAGAGATCCTCCTGCCACTGCCTCCCAAGTGCTAAGATGTTAGAATTAAACTTGTGTGTCAACACACACAGCTAATTTAATTTGTTTTAAAATAACTTTATCATCCCACTAGAATGTCAGGGGGATATGTCTCTCTCACTATCTCACTCATTCCTGACCCCTAGGGAATTAATGACATATTTGGAGAAGTGGGAGTCCTGCACCTCAAGCTGGTCTCCATCTCACAATATGGTGGAGGATGTTCTTAATCTCCTGATCCTTTGGCTTCTCCCTGGAGTGCTGGGGTTACAGGTGAGAACCACCATGCCCAGTTATGCAGTGCTTGACATTGACTCCAGGGTATCTTGAATGTTGGAGAGATATTTTACCAGCTAAGCTAAATCCCCAGATTTCAGTAATGACACTATAGGATGAATACTAAATTCTATCTTTTCTGCATACTCAGTATAGGCTAGAAACTCCAAAGTTCCTATGACATTGCTAATTCCTTTCTTGGGTGAGTGGAAAGTCTTGCTTTGTGTTCGTTTATTTATTCTTGTTCTGGTTTTATCTTTATCTTCAAATTCCATTCTTATATAACAAAATATAGCAAATATATTTGTTACTTAAAAATATAACAAAACATTGACATGTTTATTCAAATTTTTCTTCAACAAAGTGTATTGCATGGCCTAAAGGCTCCTCTTACTGTCTCTTTATGCTTAATTTATGAAACCATTTATCCCTTTGATAAGGAGCACCTTTGTCTCCTCCTTTCTTCATATCAGCTACTTTTCAATAAATACACTTGATGATGGCTAGGAAGGGAAGAAAAAGTCAAATTAAGGGTGTGCAAAACCCTTGATCACTGTGATGAGGCAGAGTTCGTGGCCCTAGAAATAGCAACAAACAGGTTCAGGGGCCTCTGTAGTTTTCTGCTGGATGAAAGGATTCTGAAGTCACTGGAAGGCCAGTCTTTCTAACTTCTTCAAAGCTTGTTTCCATGTTACAAATATATATATATATCCAAATGTACATCTCTCATGCTTTTGAAACATGAAGACAGACCCTGGACACGCTTTAGATATGTTATTTGGCACTCTTTAGCAGAGCAGAGTAAGGGGAAAGTGGGGGATCCAATTGCTTTCTTATCATTAGATAACACAGACATGGACTTTATAGTGGCTTTTTCCATAGCAGGTCTCTGTTTCTTCACAGATTACTGTATCTGTTAGCAACAATTTAGTAATTACCATCAGTGAAACTAGTCACTCCAATTCCACACCCTTGCCCAGTAGCTCTCATTACAGGCCTGAGACTAGGGGATCAGGACACAACATAAAGGTCCAGTGCAAAATGCTAAATATACAAATAAAATAGTCTCTTCTATGGCCTCTAAGGGATTTGTACACTGGCCATAATGTGTTGATGTCTGTGAATGAGACATGCATGTTTTGATAGCATTTTAATGAATCCCATTGAGACTGTACCAACAAATCTAGAAGCAGCTACTGCTACTTTCTGCCAATGATATTCTCATTGTCATTCTTATATTAAGCCTGAGGTTGAGGGATTTGAGCATACGACAGGGACACTGTCCAAATCCAAGAACCTTAAAAAGGCAAATCTTTGAGTTCGCTCTTTCTCTCCTGAAAATGGAGCAAGAGCACTAAAATCTTCAAGAGCACATCTTTTTCCAAGAATTACGTTGTTGCATGCTGTGCTGTAAAGCATCTGATTTCTGTTTGAAGTTTAGATCAAAGGCAGTGGGTAAAGACATTTAACAGCTATCTAGCATTAAGGTTGTGCACGCTGAAATTCAGATCTTGTCATCGATGTTTAACAAAATTGACTTTGAATATTTTCCAGGGATATCAGATATTTCAGACCGAAGATAATCATCTCACATACAGACACACACAAACACAACAGAGGTATGTGTCGAGTACTGAAAATAAGGGTGTGTTTAAAAAGATGTAGAACTCTGGTGCACTAGCTATGTCATCAGGAATTTGTTGAGAACCTAATATGTAGCTGCTGTATGTTAAAATCAGCATAAAGAGTTTCTGTGAAATGAGATTCTCCAGACAAGTGTTTTCAAAAATCATTGTAATACAACATGAAGTTGGGGATGGGGTAGACAGTGTGTCTCTATTCTTCTATCTCCTCCTGATTATGCAAGCTGGCTTGCTTGAAATACAATAACTTAGAAGGCAGTAGATTTATATCACTCATTCATTCACCAGACAATACCAAAGAACCATGGAATGCAACATTAAAACATGGTTACTGGCAATGAGGCAAGGGATAATCTGTTACAAGTCCTTTCACTGCATGCTCCCCTATGCTGACCCACTGCACTGCATTGTCGTGTTCCCTGACTCCTGTTATTTTTCCACCTCTGTTATTCTTCCAAACTATGACAATCCTTTGCCTCTTCTACGAACCCTTCTCGTATCAGCCCTAGATAGAACGCAGCTGTGGTTCCCATGGCTGTGGGTGGACTTACACACTTGTATTTCCACCAGAACATTTCTCCAGAGTAAAGCCTTGCTACACTTGTGTCTGTGTTGCAGTATGTGTGTTACCCCGGCCCCAACAGTGCTGTAAGCATCACAAAATATGTGAGGAAGGCCTGAAGGACTCACTGACTAAATGTACATCTCTGAAATTCCCAGTGAATTAAGTGTGAGGAATGTAATCAAATCTAACTTGAAGGAGTCTGGCTCCGTTTTCTGAACATCATTAGCCTCTGGCAAAAAGCCTTTTGGAGGCTTCTGCAAACGAGTGACACAGTACGTTGTTCTTGGGCAGACTGCAGGTTTATCTGGAATTTTTATGAATGTTTAGTCAAATAACTCTTTTGAGGCTTTTTTTTCTACTACCTTTACTCCAAAAATGAGTTGAAGAAATAATTCAAACCTGCTGAATTCTTGCACAATTACTATTATAATGCATCAAATGGCTTTGAGATTGAATGTAAGCTCACCAAATTTCAGCTTCACAATGTGACAATTATTGAGTTTGAGGAAATTAGTTCACCTTTCTTCATTTACTAAAAATTAGTAAAATCCCTTCTTCATAGGAATACACAAGAGAGCCATTCACAAGGCACTCGCCTTTGAGATGAGAGGACTCCTAAGAAACCCTAACTACAATTGCTCTTCCTCAGCAATCTACAAATATATATGATGATGATGCAGACATGATGGTGAGAATCACGACCTAGGAAGGAAGCACATCTCTAGTTGGCTCCTATTCTCTTTCAGAGGCTAGAATTGGGAGCCCACAGGAAACTACATCCTTCATCAGTCCTTTCCTTTCATGTGAGTCTCCCCTTGCCACAGTGACCTACTTCCCCCTGATTGCTCAATTCAATATTGTCTGTAGTTCACAGTAGATGAATCAGAATCCCAGTATTCAGCAACTCAGTGGCAGACTGTGAAGGAGTAAAAAGCATGTTTCAGATATCCAAAACTTGCATTTGTATTTGTCCAAATGTGATCTTGTGCAATGTGGAAAATTAATAATAATGTTAACAGCCGGGCGGTGGTGGTGCACGCCTTTAATCCCAGTTTGGAGGCAGAGGTAGGCAGATTTCTGAGTTCAAGGTCAGCCTGGTCTACAAAGTGAATTCCAGAACAGCCAGGACTACACTACACAGAGAAACCCTGTCTCGAAAAAAACAAAAAAAAAAGAAAATAATAATAATGTTAACAAAAATTGGGGCAGGTAAACACAAAATCTGAAGATGGTTTTTCCACTTCATCCTCTTAAAAAGTCAACCTGGACTCTTAAAAGTGGTCCCCAAAGTAAGAAAACTGGCCAAGAGACTTGAGTAGATTTTATTAAAACAAAAAAAACTGATAAGACATTAAGCTGTACCTCAGCAATGTTTCCTTTTTAAAATATGATGCTTAAGTGTCACTACCTATTATATGGTATTTTTTCCTAACATTGTTCTGTAGGAAAAGAATTAATGGCTTATGCAAGTGGTGACCAGATTTGATCACCACATTGATTACAATATTTAAAATGTGGATAACTTCACCACTTTTGAGTACTTTGGCAAAGCAGAACTTGATTTCATCCTAGGAAGACAAGAGAAGCAGCCCAAGGCTTGAAAGAAAAAGGCAAAGAAAGAGAGAGATTTAATGAAGATGGAAAATTATACCAGGGTCAAAGAACTTATTTTCCTTGGCCTGACCCAAAGTCAAGAAGTGAGCATGGTGCTCTTTCTTTTCCTTCTCCTGGTGTATGTGACAACTCTGCTGGGGAACCTTCTCATCATGGTCACAGTGACCTACGAGTCTCGCCTTCACACACCCATGTATTTCTTGCTCAGGAATTTGTCTATTGCTGACATCTGCTTTTCCTCCATCACTGCCCCCAAGGTTCTGGTGGACCTTCTCTCAGACAGAAAGACCATCTCTTTCAATGGCTGTCTCACTCAGATGTTCTTCTTCCACCTGATTGGGGGAGTGGATGTGTTTTCTCTGTCTGTGATGGCTCTAGATCGATATGTGGCCATCTCTAAGCCCCTGCACTATGTGACCATCATGAGCAGAGGCCGTTGTGTTGGGTTAATAGTGGCTTCCTGGGTGGGGGGCTTTGCCCACTCCATAGTGCAGATTTCTCTCTTGCTGACACTTCCATTCTGTGGACCCAATGTTCTTGACACTTTCTACTGTGATGTCCCCCAGGTCATCAAACTTGCCTGCACAGACATCTTTGTACTTGAGCTGCTGATGATTTCCAATAATGGCCTGGTTGCTACTCTATGGTTTGTGTTGTTGGTGGTGTCATACACAATCATTCTGATGATGCTTAGGTCTCATTCAGGAGAGGGCAGGAGGAAAGCCATCTCCACCTGCACCTCCCACATCACTGTGGTCACCCTGCATTTTGTGCCCTGCATCTATGTCTATGCCAGACCCTTCACTGCCCTTCCCACAGATAAAGCCATCTCTGTCACCTTCACGGTCATCTCCCCTCTGCTAAATCCCTTGATCTATACTCTGAGGAACCAAGAGATGAAGTCAGCCATGAGGAGACTCAGGAAAAGACTTGGACCTTCTGATAGAGAAGAGCAATAGCTCTTCCCTGCCACAACATTTTCAAACGTTTGTATGTAAAATAAGCTTTATTCTCTACACTTGTTTGTCATTTTTCTTCTTACTGTGGCATAAAACAGCTCAAGAGGTCTCAAATTAACAGTTTTAATTATCTCATGTATTTTCAGTATGTAAAATATTGTCTCACAAAATCAAAAAGTCAATCTCAATGGAATCTGTAAAATCTGAAGAAATAGATGCATGAATTAGATCATTGCATACTATAATCATACTTTAGTTCTGCTTTGCTTTTGTGTTTTGTTTTCTGACACAAGTTTCATTACACAGTCTAGTCTGCTCTGGAACTCACTATATGGCCCAGGCTAGCCTCAAACTCTCAGAAACCCTCCTGTATCAACCCCATAAGTGTGGAGATTAGAGTTGTGAACCACTATACCCAGCTAGATTTTCATGTTTAAAATTGATTTGATTTCTAGAACAGACACATTTTCATGGGAGCCTTCATAAAAAAAAATATAGAACTGACTTAGTGCTGTGAACTGGGTCCCATGTGTCTAAATCAACAGTTAGACTTAAAAACATTGTTAGAACCCATACACACAATTGTGTGATCACAATGCAATCAAGTAGTGCTTAGAAATATTCTAAGTCCAATCAACCTATGTTGTGAGCACATACAGCAAGCCCTGGAAGCCTGAACTCAGTGTAATCACATACAGAATGCATTTCCTTCTTCTTTCTGTACCATTGTATCTGGGAAGACTGAGATAAAGAATTCAGTGAGATGTTTCTAAATGTTAGTAATAGCAATTACCATAAATGATAATAATGCAGAATCACATTCCCATACTTGACTTATGGGAAGTGGGGTGTAGAAATTGACATTTCTTATGTTTAGAAAGATAATACCATGCATATATTGATATTGCATTGTTTCCCCATGGGGGTGGGTAGCTGAAAAGCAAATACATCATGATTTTTACAGGAAGATGCTGGAATGTTCCTATCAGATAAAACATTGTGTTTGAAAATTATGCATATATTTACACTAAGATCAAATATTGTTGCAATAGTTCAGGTCAGAGTGAATTTTACAACAAAAGATATTAAGCACTTGAGAAATGAAATAAATAACATAAATGTTAAGAGAAAAAAGTAAAAGATATTTTTGTAAAATGCTGTTCTGGTTGTTTTTTATCAGCTTCACACAAGCTAGGATCATCTGGAAAGAGGGAACCTTAATTGAGAAAAGGCTTCTCTAAGACTGGCCTGTGGGCAAGTCTGTGGAGCATATTCTTAATTAGTGGTTAATGCGAGGTGGCGGCCTACTGTGGCCTTGCCACCCCTGATCTAGTGGTGCAGAGTTATTTTGTTTTGTTTTTAAAACAAACTAAGCAAACCATGAAAAACAAGCCAGTAAAGACTGGGGAAGTATCATACAACAAAGACAGGATACAAAAAAATAAATAAATAAAAGGGTAATTGATAAACATGGAGAAGAAAGTGAATGAACATAATAAAGGCTGAATATAAAAGGAGTTTCTAGAAAAAAATACTAGGAATGAAGAAGTAGTGTTTTAAGATAGAATAGCTGAGAACTTTTCACAGCTGATGAAATATACAAACGTGAAACCTATCATATCAGAATCTGAAGAGTGAAACGAAACAGGGTGTTGCCTGTGCAGGTTCAATGGCACAGTTAAGCAGGCAGAAAAGAAATCAACAAACTTGGAGATAGGTCCATTGAAATATATAGTCTGAATTTGACAGGCACACCCATGTTTAGACTCTGAAAAGCCCAACCATGCAGGTACCACTGGGATCTTCTTTTATGACCATAGTGTATTGGATGAAAGAGGTGCAGGCAGCTTTTGAATGGCCCAGAGCTGGTCATGGAGGATGGCACAGGACTACTCAGACTCATTCCCTCTTCTCTACTATACACACTTGAGAAAGTGGCTGAAGCCCACTGAGGAGATGGGCATGATTACAAAGTGGAAAGAATGTTAACACTATAAAGAATCAAATAGATATGAGTATAAAATTTGAAAGTTCAATAAGTCAAGGTCCTAAACTAGAGGCAAAGAACTTTGTAAAATCATCCTAGAGACGTACCTGGTGATTGGGTTTTCTGAGCATTGCTCAGTCAACAATTATTTAATACTTGCTGTGTGTCAAAGTAATAAATCAATCAATGCTTTGAGAAGAAATGTAAGTTGCACAATCTGAGAAACATAAAGATAAACAAGTAAAGAGAAATAAAGAGAGTCATAGACACGGTGAGATACCATGAGGCAAAATAACATACACATGACAACAGTCGCAGGATAAGTAATGGACTGAAACTCACAACTCTTGTTTTAAAATATTATAGAGAGAGATAGAGAAATATATATGCATATGCACCTATCTAAGAAGTTACACCAAAAACACTACACTTAAAATACCATGATAAAACTTTCCAAAAGACAATACTGAAAATAATCAGGAAGAAATGAGTTATCACATACAAGGAATATTCAATCACTTTAACAGCTGAATTTTCATCAGAAACTGATTCAAAGACATGAAAAAAATTCAAATTCCTAACAGAGAATGCCAATGAAAAAAAACTATATTTCCAATGAAAATGTAGGAAAGAATTAAACATTATCAGATAAATAAAAGTAGACCATATATAACATCTTTCCATATTAAAAAATTAATGAGAGTTCTAGATAAGAATGCAGGGCATTCAGCAAAATATATAGGCATAAGTAAAGACTTTCTAATAAAACCCTAGTTGCTTAGGAGGTAAGAAAAAGATTTACCATATTGAACATTATTAAATTAAAAGGCTTGTAAAGCAACAGAAATGGTCAACTGGGTAAAAAGGCAGCTTACATGATGGGAAAGAAACTTTGCTAGTTATACATCTTTCAAAGCATTAATATATCTACAATTCACAAAGAAATTAAAAAATGGAAAATGAAGAAAACATGTGGGCCAGGTTTGATGATGGCTACCAAGGAACAGCCTCAGCTTGGAGGTGGGTTCTGAGAGAAGGAACATTTGATAACAGCAAAACAAAAGAATCAAAATCAGATCATGGGGTCCAAGCTGGAAGCAGGCCTATGTTCTGCTCAAGACAGCTTTCCAGAGTATCCTCCCTGTGTTCTGTTTTCTCTGGACATCTCCAAACACCTCTCTCTCTCTCTCTCTCTCTCTCTCTCTCTCTCTCTCTCTCTATCTATCTATCTATCTATCTATCTCTATCTCTATCTTTGTGTGGGTGTGTGTGGTGTGTGGGTGGGTGGGTGTGTGCTCTGCTCCTCTTGAGACAGATTTCTCTTGCAATTCTAAAAACTCTCTGGATAGCTCATTCTTGCAGCCCAAAAAGCCCAGTCTTTTGTTCCACATATCAATTCAATTTTTACCCCAAGTTCCCTTTTGATTATCCCATGAATCATGATTCCATGGCTCCAGCCCCTTTATTCTTAGGGAAAAAAGCAAACACAAGCACAGACAATAAGATAGCTGGGTGGGACCCTGCCCTGAAATTACCATTCCAACCATCCCTGGACCTAAATTATGCTAACTTGGAACTCAGGAATCCACCAGCCTTTCTTTTTTTTTTTTTAATATTTTTCATTGGATATTTTATTTACATTTCAGATGTTATCCCTTTGCCCCATAACCCCTCCCCCAAGAAGCTCCTATCCCATCTTCCCTTCTCTTGCTTTTATGAGGATGTGCCCCCACTTACCAACCACTCCCACCTCCTCACCCTCAAATTCCACCCTACTCTGTGTCTAGCCTACATGAGACCAAGGATCTCCTCTCCCACCTATGCCCAACAAGGCCATCCTCCCCTACACATACAGCTGGAGCCTTGGGTTCCACCAGCCTTTCTAAGCATGACAAAAAAAAATCCTTGCTGAGTAGGATCTTGCTTTATAATTTCCACTCCCCAAATCTCTTTATCTCTTTCCTTAGTATCTTTCTGACAAACTGACTCACAGTGTAGCTGTCTTCTGTTCTTTATACAATGCATATTGCATCCTTGTATTTTGTAAAGTTGAGAAATTTTATATTTTCAAACTCATGTTTTCAGCATTCTTTCCCACAGCCTTAAAGGCTGCCCTGTAGGTCACAGTGTTTTACCATTTTGCTGAGACCTAGTCACACCCTCACTTCCCAGATTCATGCTATTTCTGATTACTATGGAGTCATTAACTTTAGCAGAAAGGACATTCCTCAAAGGAGAAACATAAAAATATGTACACTATTATACAAACAAGCCTTATGCCCATAACAACCATCAACACTCGTGGAGGCCCACACTCTCCTGGCTCTGTTTCAGGGGCACAAATAATGTTCTACCATTTCTTACACGTGTCCAAGTGGGTCTTAGCAGATGGTATTTGCTTTAATCTGAAAATCTGAGAGGTACATAGTGAGTTCCAGGACAACCAGAGCTACATGGAAAGACCTGTTTTGAAACAACAAATAAAAAAAACAACAACAAAAACAAACAAATACCCCAGTTAAACAATAAAAATGTATAAATGTCTAATAAATGCATTAAATAAAAACTGTTCAACATTCGTAACCATCAGAGAACTGAAAATCAGCCCTACTGTGGAAGGCCAACTCACCTCAGTAAGAACAGCATTTATTAAGTAATCAAGTGACAACTGCTGAAAACGAATGTAGAGAAAGGGAAACCCTCCCTTCTTACAGGGAGGGCTGTAAACTTGTGCCATCACTCTGGAAATCAGTGTGGAGGCTCCTCAAAAACCTAAACATAGATCTGCCATATGACCCAACTGTACCACTCCCAGACACATACTATCTACCCTACAATAGAGACACCTACACATGCCTGTTCATTGCTGCCTCTGGCCAAGAAATGGACTCAAGCTAGATGTCCACCAAATGATGAGTGGAAAATACAAG
The DNA here is from genome assembly GCF_011762505.2 of Arvicanthis niloticus. Lineage (NCBI taxonomy): Eukaryota > Metazoa > Chordata > Mammalia > Rodentia > Muridae > Arvicanthis > Arvicanthis niloticus. The sequence continues at coordinate 120,283,696 of NC_047658.1, read as the reverse complement.
TGTAGTACATTTACACACTGGAATTTCACTCAACTATAAAAAAGACAATTAAATGTACAGGGAAATGGAGAGAACTGGAAAAATCATATAGAGTGAGATAACCGAGGGCCCAGAAAGACAAAGCTCACATACGACTCGCTCTCTTTCATATGTGTGCTTTAATTTATTTTTGTATTTAACTTGGAATGTGTCTACAGACCACAAAAGATCTGGCTTTGGAAAAATGGAGAGAAAACAAACTAACGGGCGATAGACAATAGAAATACAATGAGAAGTGGAAATTCTGGGCTAATAAGACTTAAATGGAGAAGAGGATGAGGAGATGAAGAACAAGGTTGGGTAGATAGTAACCAACACTAAGCATGCAAGGGGGCATATATAAAAACTAGCACATCTATAACCTATTTTTAGAAGATACTTTAAGTTTGAACAAAGGAACCCTACATGGGAAAATACAGCCAGTTCCAGAAGCCATGGGTGACAAAATGAACATTGGAAAGCAGAGTGTCTCCTTCTGAATTAGCTCAGAAAGGATTCAGAAGCTCCCAAAACAACACAGGACATCGCCATTGCCCTAGTTTGGCCACCTCAACTACATGATAAGATCCTATTGATGCAGACAACATATACCTGGATTACAGGACATAATAAAATCAAGCTGGAACTGAACTGCAATATTATTCCCTGCTGTCTACTGTACATAATACAAAACAATGCCATGGAAGCTGCTGGGGGAGAAATTGTTAGCAGTCTCATACAGCTTCAAAGTCTGTGACCTAAGATACTAACTTGCCAGGCAAGATGTCCCCACTGGTAAAATACTGGCATGACTGTTATGGAGGTAACTAACCACTCTGCTTGAATAGGAAGGAATTCCCATGTGGTATTGTAAACCAGAGTAAAATCCAAGGCTGGTTTATCATAGTCACCTGGAGTGAGAATTACCACTAATGTTTGCTCATTTGACATGGTGTTAAACTCCCTTCTAACTATTTATGTTTATGTCCATAGGCAAATGCTACTTTAACCATAACCAGAGAAGCAAGCCTTTGTAGTCAAGAGCAGAGAAGACAGAGATTCACGACTTCTCAGGATTCTGAGAATAAGTAGCAGCTGAGGTCTTGGTCTTAATGGGTCATTTACACCACCCTTTAAGGCTCAGGGGACATCTCAGAAGACAGAGCAGAAAGAAGGTAAAAGCCAGATAATAGGAAGAGTGGCTGCAGAATGCTACCTTCTAAATATCACACAGTAATTTCAATCATAAGCTGACAGAAAATGCTGTTATTTGCACAGGTCATAGGACATGACCCCCTCCCTAGGAAACTATTGGCTACTATGGATGTGGGAAGGAGAGGAAGTCACCTCCTTTTTTATGTGCACCCTGGTGAGCCCACCAGGCTCTAACAGATAGTTTACAGCCATGATCATGAAGATAGCCCTAGTTAGACTCAAAGGGTCACAAAAAAAGAAGTAAAGACAAGAATGTGGGAAATGGGTTTGTATGGTGAGGTTGAGTAGGGTGGGAGGGAGGTAAGAGGGAGCAAGTGATTATAATCATAATATATTATGTATATTATTAAATTGTCAAATAATATGCTTAATTAATAAAGAGACAGGCCAGGCACAATGATGCGTGTCCTTCTTTTTTTTTTTTTAACTTTTTATTGATTCTTTATAAATTTTACATCATGCACACCAATTCCACTCATCTCCCCATCCCTTTGTATCTGCCCTCTGCCCTTGCAAACTCCCCACACCAAAAAAAGAAAAGAGAAAAAAAGTTATAAGATGGAAGCTGTAGTGTGTCACAGTGTATCACACAATCTACCCCTTTGTCCACATATCTTTTCGTGCAAATGTTCACTGCAATGAGTCATTGGTCTGTTTCAACGCCTCTGTTGTCTGCTACACTATCAATACTGGATCCTCACCTGGACTGCTCTTGGATATGCTGTTGTTGCCCTGTCATGTGTCATGGAGATCCTGCAGCTTTGGATCTGCAAGTCTGGCTCTTTCAAGGGCTCTAGCAGTTCACAGATGGGTTAAATGTTGGGATGGGGCAACTCAAAGCCCTGGTTCTGGACCTGGATGGTAGCTAAGCTGGTCAGCCTGCCAACTCTCCCACAACCACACCACCAGGGCAGGCTCTCCAGCTCTTCCCCACTTAGCTCATCCTATGCCACAGCCAGTTCTCCCGATCTCATGTCCATGAGGCCAGCACACCCACCCCCATGCCACCAGGACAAGCTCTACTGTGCTGCTCAGGTGAGGGGCAGAGCCTGCTCTCTTAATTGCTCCAGCTGGCAAGGGGTGGAGCCAGTTCTCCTGTTCTCATAACCACAGGGTCACTCTTCCTACCAGCCACAGGTGGCAAGGGGCAAGTGAGAGGGAGGGCAAATGAAGCATGGCTTTAATCATTGTACTCTGGAAAGGGAGGCAGTCAGATCTCTTGTGAGTTTCAGGCTAGCCCCATTACACATAGCACATTCCAAGACAGCCAGGGCTACATAGTCAGACCCTGTCACAAGTAAATAAAGTAAAATAAAATTTAAATGTAAAAAACAGTGTGATAATATAAAACAAGGACAGCTATAATCACCATGAGAACTTAATATAATATCTGTGACAATGGAACACCATCATTCTCATTTATCAGTTATATTCGTTAAAAGTTGACCTTTATTCATTCAAGACAAAAACATGTTATGCTCCAAAATGGACATACGTTTTAAGTTCATTGTTATTGCTTTGAATTGTGTGTATATGTGAATGTGCTTGAATGGAGGTGCCTGCAGAGACCCAAGCACTCGGCTCTCCATGCAGCTGGAGTTACAGGTGATTATGAACCACCTCACATGGATACTAGGAATTGAACTCTAGGTCTTCTAGAAGAGTGGTATGTGCTCTAAACCTCTGAGCCATTTCTCTAGCCCTAGAAATTCTACTTATTTATTTACTTATTTATTTATTTATTTATTTATTTATTTATTTATTGTACAGGAGTATTTGCCTACACGTATGTCTATGCACCCTCTGCCTGTATGGTGCCCACAGACACCAGAAGAAATCATTGAATCCCCAGGAACTGAAGTTATACTTGTGCCTCTCTGTGAGTTTTGGGATTCAAACCCACTTCCTGAAGGAAGAGCCAGTGGTCTTATCTGCTGAGCCATCTCTCCAACTCCAATTGTCACATTTTCTGCATGCTCCTGGCTACCATGACTTCCCTAGGTTGGACTTTACCCTGCTAGTCTAAGCTAAAACAAATCCTTCTTTTAAATTCTTTTTGACAAGTATTTTGACACAACATTAAGATAAGTAAATAGACAGCTTCCATACTTTGTGAGGATAGTAATTAACTAAACTGTGCTTTTTGGTAAGGTCAGTTATCTCTACCATGTATTGGCCCTTTCCTTCTCTTTGTATCTGCCGATTTTCATTTGAGCTGCCACATGATGACAGAGACAGGAAAAGTAGGACTGAGAGTCACTTACCCAGATCACTATGGGGAAGCAGACTTCACAGCCTTTAAAAGAACAGCAACCAAAGATTCACATTTCAACTGTGTTCCAGGGCACTGGATCTTACCATCCAGTTCTGCAGTGAAGTACATTAAGACAATGTCAGTGCTACTGTGTACCAATTTGTTGTGCCAATGTCCCTCTGTGTTACCACTTACAAACTGAGCTCTATCTACCTCCCTCCAAATGGATGGTTTTATATGGCATAATGATGAGAAACAGTTGATAGCTGTTCCTGTCTAAGTATCCTCAATGGATACTTAATGAATTCAGAAGACATGGACATCCAGGCTCAAGAACCATAATGTTCTCTACTTGATGAGGAAACTAAGTGGTGTGAAACTACTTAAGGTCCACGTTTGGTTGTCTAACTTCTTGACTTCATCCATGTAAGAAATATGGGCATTTAGGGGTTACAGAGATGGCCCAGTGGTTAAGAACACCAGAATTGACTTAGTTTCAATTCCCAGCATCCAAGTGGTAGCTCCTGTGACTAGTCTATAACTCTAATCTCGGGGTATCTAGCACCCACACACAGATATACATGCAGGCAAAACACCAATGCACATAAAACAGATACTTCTTTAAAAACAGAAATGTGGGCACTCAGATATATGCTCTTTTATCCCTGTAAAGACATAAAGGGAGACCCGGGGAGTGTACTAGACACATGGACACATGTTTTATCAAAGAGCTGCCTGAGCTTTAGAATAAGGGCATTCAATTTCTGTCTTGACAACCTGAATAAAAACGTTGGGTTTTTTCCATAATGATCTCTGTTTACACATGGGTGTATCTGTTGACAACAATTTAATAATCCCCACTGAAACTCCACCACTAGCAGTTCAACTAGCCAGTTGATTTCCACTTGCTTGCCCAACTCTGTTTAGCCTTCATAATAAGCCTGAGACTCGGGGACCAGGACATGACACAGGGGCCCAGTGCAGAATGTTAGAGATACAAACCAAACAGATTTCTTGTATTGCCTCTCAAGTATTTGGACACCAGCCAGCATATGTCAATAATTGTTAATGCATGTTTGGATAATATTTTAATGACTCTGGTTAAAATTGCATGATCAGTGCTACACTCAGACAGTTACTTCTACTGTCCCACCCAGTGAGAGTCCCTTTGCCAGGCTTACATTTAGCCTGAGGTTGAGGGATTTGAATATAAGACAGGAACACAGTGGAAGAACCTGAAAGATGTGACTCCTTGAGTTTGCTTTTGAGGCAAAGGAAGCAAGAACACAAAGATGTTCAATCATGCAAAGGGCTTTACATCCAGAAACACATCTTTCAGTGATTAATGACAACAGTTGCTGCACATTGGACATAGCATCATAACATAGTATCTGAAGATTTGATATAAAGGAAATAGGTAAAGACATTCAGATGCTAGCTATGGTTATATGCATATTGAAATCAAGATGGTGTCATTGGTTGTGTTTAACTAATTTAACTTTAAATGTTTTCCAGGGATATTAACTATTTCAGACCAAGGACAATCTTCTCACCAACAAACAGCAAAGGTAGGTGTCATGAGCTGGAAGGGGACATTGTGTTAAGAAGAATTCAGAGGGTAGCCTGGGTCTGAGACAAGTCATCGGACAATTGTAAGAGCTTTTCAATTGCTTGGTGTGTGGCTGCCACATGTTAAAATCAATGCAAAAAAAAAAAAAAAACCCAAAGGTTTTCTGATAAATGCAACTCTTCAATTTTTTCCAATGTCCTTATAATGAAAAATATAAAGATACACATATTGAATTAGAGAGAAAAGAGAACAATGTGTCTCCATTCTGTGTATCTCCCTCCTACTTAGACAATCTTCCTTTCATGAAATGCACACCCAGTAGGTAGTATTCCTAGATCAATCACTCACTGAGTTAACAATACATAAGAATCATGAAATTAACTAGTAAAACTTTTGTTGATGAAGTAATGAGGCAAGGAATGGCATTACTGAACAAAAGGCCTCCGATCAAAACTCCCCACACCTCTACACTAGTCCACTGACCTGAATTTTTCTGTGATCTCTCTGTGATTGTGCCATTTCACCACTGTTTGGCATTATTTCCCTGTCTCTGCTGTTGGAATTTATCCAGACAGTGACAAATTTTTGTCTCCACTGTTAAAGCTTAAAGTTTGCTATAACTGCCCTAAATAGAGTTCTGCTGTGCTTCCATGACACTAGGATATAATTGATTGATCCCCACAACTGTTGTCACACTACATATTTGTATGTTCATCAGATTGAATACTGCTTCACAATAAAACCTTTGCTACACTTTTGTGCAATGTAGCTAGCATAAGCCCAGTCCCAACTGTACTATAAGGACCACAACCAATGTGTGAGAAAGTACTGAAGGACTCATTGGTTAAATGTATTCTTTTGAAATTTCTGACAAACTTGGTGTTATGAATACAGTCCAGTCTAATTTGGAGAAATCTGGCTCTCTTTTTTGAACATCAGTTTTTGCTGCAGTCTTGGGGTGCTGCAGATGTGTGAGGGAGTGGAAGGGTCTATGATGCATCCAAGTTTGTCTGGAAATGTCATAACTTTTCAAACCAGTCAGGAAGCATTTTTCTGGTCTCTTTACACTAAAATTAAGGTGAAGAAATAACTCCAGCTTACTGCATGATTAAAGAGTTGTCATTGCAATAAATAGAACAGCTTTGAAGCTAAAGAAAACTACACTTAAAGCTCAGATTCTCAGCATACAATTGCTGTGATTTTTGAGGTAGTCCCACTTTTCATCTCTTCATCTCCTGGCACTAACTAAAAACAGCCTATTCAGAAGAATGCACGAAAGAACCATTGACAAGGCACCTTAGTGCTGGAGGTAAATAGACCCTCCAGGCAACCAGGACTCTTCAACTGCTTTTCCCCAAACCTACAATTGCATCTGAGGATGATGCAGACTGGAGAGGGGAAGTGGGAACAGGTGGGAGAAGAGTAGATTTCTTTTTTTTTTTTTTTCTTTTTTTCTTTTTCTTTTTCTTTTTCTTTCTTTTTTTTTTTTTTTTTTTTTTTTTTTTTTTTTTTTTTTTTTTTGAGTTAAAGACAGATCTTTATTTCAAACTCTAATCTACCAAATTAGCGTTTCCCACCAACTCTGGGAGCAAAGACCTTCACAGGCTTCACTATTTTTTGTTTAGGTGCTGCCTTTGTGGGTGCCTTTGGCAGCAGCCATTGCTGTCTTCTTTGATGCCTGCTTAGCCTTTTTTGCTTCCTTGGCAGCCCTTATAGCCTGCTCTCACTGAGCTTTCCTGACTTCTGGTTTCTGATTCCTCTTGGCCATTATATCAGCAAGAGATGCACCAGTGATGGCTCGTTGGAATTTGACTGCACGGGGGGGGGGGGGGGGGGGGGGGTTCCGACTGTCCTTTCTTGTGTTTTCTTCTGTAAAGAACAGTCCAGTTTATCTGCCGAGGATTCCTTTTGGAAAGGAATGCGGACTCACATTTTGCATTAAGAAACTGGAAAACCTTCCCGTCAGTCCTGGCGTGAAGAGTAGATTTCTAGCTGACTCCTATGTGTTGACAGAGGCTAATATTGGGAACCTGTATTGAAACAAGAAAGCCTCATCCTTTTTCAGTTCTATGGTGTCTCACATGAATCACACACACACACACACACACACACACACACACACACACCACTACCTCACACACACATACATACATACATACATACATACATACATACATACATACATACATATAAACACCACTCCCTGCTACACACACACAAATACACAAACATAAACACAACTACCTCCTACACACATACACACATGCACACACACACACATAAACACCACTACCTCCTACACACACAGAAACACCACTACCTCCTACACACACACACACACACACAAAGTTTCTTCCTCTTCCCTGCTTGATCAAACTGATATTGTTGACAGCTCACAGTTCACAGACTCCCATCATGCACTTGGCTGTTAACAGAATAAGGAAGTGATAAAACTACTGGCCCCGCATCTGTCTCACCACTGTGGGCTCAGCACTGCCCTTCTCACTAAGCACCTGAACTCGGCCTTTAATGGAGAAACAAATCACCTTTCAGAAGAATTCCAAAAATCTCCATGGGCTCACATCCAAGAGTAGCCCTGTACAACTGATACAAAAAATAACAAATTAGAAACAATTAACTTGAAAATGGTTCTTCTACTTTATGTTCTTAGGAAAGCCAGAATATTTGACCCTCAAGTAGCATAACTGAAAAGGGGAATTTAAACCATTTCATTTGAGCAAAACAAACAGAAAAATGGTTTACTGAGACCACTAGAAGTTTGAAACCAAAAGCAGAAAAATGAAAAACATAGTAAAAAAAACTGTTTATTTAGTCTTCCTAAGTGTCACTACTTAATGTGTGTTCTTTTCCAATGATGCTTTCTAGGGGAAAAATTATTAAATGATTTTCTATGTGCCAACTTGATTTGATAATTTAATTGACTGCAATATTTAGAAAGTGGACAACTTGATCAATTTCAGCTACTAAAGCCCTAATGAGAAGCTTCTGAATTGTACACTGGGAGCTTAGGCAGACAAGAGAAAAAGGCAAAAGAAAAAAAAAAAAAAAAGCAAAGAAAGAGAGAGATTTAATGAAGATGGAAAATTATACCAGGGTCAAAGAACTCATTTTCCTTGGCCTGACCCAAAGTCAAGAAGTGAGCATGGTGCTCTTTCTTTTCCTTCTCCTGGTGTATGTGACAACTCTGCTGGGGAACCTTCTCATCATGGTCACAGTGACCTACGAGTCTCGCCTTCACACACCCATGTATTTCTTGCTCAGGAATTTGTCTGTTGCTGACATCTGCTTTTCCTCCATCACTGCCCCCAAGGTTCTGGTGGACCTTCTCTCAGACAGAAAGACCATCTCTTTCAATGGCTGTCTCACTCAGATGTTCTTCTTCCACCTGATTGGGGGAGTGGATGTGTTTTCTCTGTCTGTGATGGCTCTAGATCGATATGTGGCCATCTCTAAGCCCCTGCACTATGTGACCATCATGAGCAGAGGCCGTTGTGTTGGGTTAATAGTGGCTTCCTGGGTGGGGGGCTTTGCCCACTCCATAGTGCAGATTTCTCTCTTGCTGACACTTCCGTTCTGTGGACCCAATGTTCTTGACACTTTCTACTGTGATGTTCCCCAGGTCATCAAACTTGCCTGCACAGACATTTTTGTACTTGAGCTGCTGATGATTTCCAATAATGGAATGCTCACCACACTGTGGTTTTTCTTGCTCCTGGTGTCCTACATGGTCATATTATCACTGCTGAAATCTCAGTCAGGAGAGGGCAGGAAGAAAGCCATCTCCACTTGCACCTCCCACATTACAGTCATCACTCTGCATTTTGTGCCCTGCATCTATGTCTATGCCAGACCCTTCACTGCCCTTCCCACAGATAAAGCCATCTCTGTCACCTTCACGGTCATCTCCCCTCTGCTAAACCCCTTGATCTATACTCTGAGGAACCAGGAGATGAAGTCAGCCATGAGGAGACTCAGGAAAAGACTTGGACCTTCTCATTGGATAGAGAAGTAAATTCTGCCTGTTGGCACCTTAAATGTTTCTAACATTAAAAAAATATATATATTTACTATGCTTGCTCCTCGTTTCCTTTATTCTGATATATTAAAACACCAAAAAGTTGTCAAATTGACAGTTCTAATTCTCCTTTATATTTTCAGAATCTGGAATCATGCCTTAACAACTGAGGCTGTAAGTAAATCTTGCAAATATCTATGAAGTTGAAAGAAATAAACAAGTTAGAATATGAATCCAAAGTCTATTAAGCCCTTAGCATTTGTTTTGTTCCTTTTGTTTTATTTTTTGACATGGGATTTTATTCTATTGTCTAAGTTAGCTGGATACTCACTATGTGTCCCTGGGTATCCTCAGACACAACAACCCTCTTATACTTGTTACCAAGTGCTAAGACTGCAGATGTGAGCCAAAACACCAGTATAGCTTCAATTACTTAATCTAATTTTATTTTTATGTGTGAGCCAATGAGGTTTTGTTTATAGACACTAAAATCTGAATTTCATAGAACTTTCATGTATTAACTTGGTATTTTGAACAGATATTTTTCACTGAAACCCAAAGAACTCCAAGTGATTTAATCAGGGTGTCTGCAGTTTATCTCCCTTGCATCTTTATGATGTCACAACCAAAAGATGGATGGAGTTACAACCCAAAGCAAATTAGGGTTTCTCAAAACTCATTCACTCCAAGTTGTAATCATCCAATTTTGTAACATTGTGCAAACAGATATCTACTCAGTATTCCAATAAAGCCTCAAAGAATATACAAAACAAATCTTACAAATTTAGAAAAATTGAAGTAACACCATGTGTCTTGTCTGATCACAATATCATAAAACTTAAAATCAGCTCCCCAGGGTCTAACCCATCAGCCTGGAAGCACATAGGGATGGAACCATGGCTCCAGCTGTATATATAAGGAAGTATGGCCTTGTCAGGCATAGGTGGGAGAGGAGATCCTTGGTCCCATGAAGTCTAGATGCCAAGTGTGGGGAAATTTGAGGGTGGTGAGGAGGGAGTGGGGGTAGGTAGATTCATATCACATAGGGGCAGGGTGAGGTGGGATAGGATGGGGGTTCCTGGGCAGGGGGGATATGGGATAGGGGGATAACATCTGAAATGTAAATAAAATATTCAATGAAAGAAAAAATTCTGGGAACTAGAAAAAAACTTAAAATCAAGAGCAGATGAATCTCTAGTAAGTATAAAAACTCGTGAAGATTAAACAACACATTTCTGAATGACAAATGGGGCAAGAAAGAAAGAAATTAAAGTTTTCTTGGGAATAAAAGAAAATGAAAACACAATGCAACAAACCTCAGAGACACATTAAAAGCAGTTCTAGGAGGGAATGTGCAGCTCTATACATTTCACTTAACAATAAAAAGGGGGGGATAGAGCAATGGCTCACTGAATGTTCTTCCAGAGGGCCCAAGTTCAACTCCCAGCACCCACATGGCAGCTCACAACTCTCTGTAACTCCAGTATCTAACACCCTGTCACACAGACATACATACAGGCAAAACACCAATACACATAAAATAGAAATAAGTTTTAAAAATCAGAAAGGGAATAAATAAATGATTTAGTGGTGCAATTCAAGAATTTACAAAGGCAAAAACAAAACAAACCCAAATCCAGAAGATTGGAAAAGATAATAAAAACCAAAACAGAAATTAATGAAATAGAAACAAAATAAACAATACAAAGAATCCATGAATCTAAGTGAAGATAAACAAGATACACCTTGGGTACAAATGACCAAAAGAAAAAAAGAAAACTGACATTAACAGAAGCAAAATAAACAGGGAACCATTACAACAAACATCAAAGAAATTTAGAATATTATAAAAGTATATTATACTGCATTAAATTGAAAATATAAACAAAATGGATAAATTTCTAGATTCATCTAAACCACCAAAGTTAAACCAAGAAGTGCTCAACAACTTAAACATATCCATAACAAAGGAGATTGAAACCCTAATAAAAGGTTCTCAACAACAACAACATCCAGACCCAAATAGATTCACAACAGATTTCTACTGGATTCTCAAAACAGACCTACAACTAATACTTCTTATTCAAAAAAAAATCTATCTCATTTCAATGAGTAATGATTTAAAATTTGAATACCTATAATTTCTATAACCTTGATTCCAAGAGACCTGACTTTCCCTTCTGTCCTCCATAGACACCAAGCATGCACATGGTGCACACACATACATGCAGGAAAAGCATCAATACACGTGAAACAGAAATAAATAAATCTTTTTTAAAAGAATAGTAGGGTTTTATCCAGGCTGTGATGGCGCATGCCTTTAATCCCAGCAGAGGAGGCAGAGACAGGAGGATCTCTGAGTTGAGGCCAGCCTTATCTACAGAGCAAGTTCCAGGAAATGCAGGGATACACAGAGAAACCCTGTCTTGCAGGGGAGGGGGAAGTTAATAACAGTTTTTAAATACTAATACCTACTTTTTCACTTTGGAAAGATCCATGAAATGAATATATCGTAGATATCAAAATATAAACTTTGAAATAAATAAAACATTAAGAATAAATTTGAAAAATTATAGAAAATTATAGAAATAGAAAAATCATAAAAACTCAGGTGACAGCACATGTTGGCAAGGATATGGAGAAAGTGGAACACTCCTCCATTGCTGGTGGGATTCCAAACTGGTACAACCACTCTGCAAATCAGTCTGGAGGTTCCTCAGAAAATTAGACATAGTACTACCTGAAGACACAGCTATACAACTCTTGGGCATATACCCAAAAGATGCCCCATCATTCCACAGGCACACATGCTCCACTCTGTTCATAGCAGCCTTATCTGTAAAACAACATAGAAATGATTTTTAAAGAGTCAACATAATGCTATTTTCAGATGCTGAGAAAAATTATTTTCAATTCATAAGTCTGAGTCAGCATCACTACTTTTAGGAAGTAAAAATGTTTAGTAAAGTGGCAGTAGATAATTCCCCTCTAAGATCCAGGACCTCACTAGTCCCAAGAATCTGGGTAAGCTCCAGTGCCAAACCTGATTTCCCTCCTGTTGAACAGACTGTAAATACAATTAGACAGCTGTTGGTTACTCCCAAGATATCAGTGCCACTATTGCACTCTTAGGGCTGTCTTAACACCCTCATCTTCATTGTGTATCATAGGTGTCACTGTGAGGTAGGATTACTCGTTACTTCACTCCCTTGGACACTTGCATAGAACCTGCAACACAACAGCACCAAAGGATCAGGGAACATCTCAAGAGAGGAAATCTGCTATAAGACTGTGTCTCCTAGAAATGGTGGGAAGCTGACTCACGGCCCCTCAGCGGTGTGGCTGACTAAACCAGACCTAACAAGTACAACACCAGTAGGTGTGCTAACCTGGAAAGGGAACATTTTGTGGGGCTCCACCAGTGCCAACTGCTCAACCTTGAAATCACATACAAGTAACAGTAAGCATACCGAACAAATTGTATTTATATATGTATTCATATATATGTATCAATAATAACTAATGAAAAGGAGAGCATGAATCTGAGAAAGAATAGCAGAGAGGACATGGGAAGAGCTAAATTGAACTCAGGGTGTTACTGAAACAAAAACAAACAAACCAAAGGACATGAGGTTGAGAAAGATCAATGTGTCAGGGACCAAGTCTAGAAGAGTTGGACTGAAGGAATCAGTGTCTGAGATGAACAACACGCACTGTAATAACTAGTATGGCATTTTCATAGAATTTTTAAATGTACACTTTAGGAAAAATAAAGAGCAATGCACTGCAATGTGAAATATAGGGCAATATAGCTAACTAGGATCAAGTAAATGACTTTCCCTCAACTCTGAGTAACAGCCACGAGAGAGAGTTGGCTTCCATAAGAGAAACGCTGTTTATTCTACTCCTGTTTGTCAGGAAGAAAGTCTAAAATGAATATACAGATTTGTGATTACTATTGTTTGCTGATATTCTATTTTAGAAGTGGGGTTGTGAGGTTTTTCTTTTCTCTTCTTTTCTTTTGAGACAGGGTCTCTATGGAGTACTGCCTGTGCTGAAGCTCACTATGTAGACTGGGGCTAGACTTGAACTCAGATCTGCCTGGTTCTGCTTTCCAAATGCTGGAATTGAAGACGAGTGCCATTGATTTTTTTTAAAGAGGTAGTAGTATAAAGAGACATTTATAAATAAATTTGATCCCTTCACTTCACCTTAAACTAACAATGGAGCATGGGGGATGTAGCAGGGGGTGCATTCATTATGTGAATTGTGGTATTGATTTCACAAGTGTGTAAAGATGTCCACCCTTACCAACTCAATACTATAAAAAATGGTTTTTTCCTTTTATGGCACTAGGACTAATGATGCTTCACTGATGAGAATTTGCATATTATAAAAATTGAATAAACAGTACTTTTTAACCTCATGTTAACTGTATATTCAAGTCTGTGAGAGGAGGTACCTCAGCATAAAGAGAGAAGTCTGGAGAACATCTGGAGTGTTCTTGATTTTGAAACAGCCTTATTTTTCTTATTTTGTTTTGTTGAGGTTTGGGGGTTGTTGTTTTTTTACCTTTTGACACAAGGTGTCATATGAATCATGCTGGCCTTATACCCATTCGCATAATGACCTTAAACCTCTGACCCTCCTGCCTTCCTAGTGCTGGGATTACAGATGTACACAACCACACCTAGTCTTTATAACACAACACACAGTTTTATGGAGTGTTGGGCATTAAACCCAGGTCCTTATGAAAGCTAGAAAGAACCCTACCAACACAGCTACATCTACAGGCCCTGTTACAGTTATTTGCTTTTCAAACATAGAACTAAGTTGTGTTCATAAAAGAAGCTCGAGTGCTAAAGTTTACCTCAGCCATAGAGCACTTGCCCAGCATGTATGAAACCCTCAGTTTTACCCCCAATGCTGGTAAATAAATAATAATAAACTGTAAAATCAATCTCTATATGGCATATCCTCAACGGGCCCAACCTTGCCCATTCTGGCTATGTGAATACTATCTGTGAGTCAGATCATGTCAATCATCTTCTTTAATAACCAAGCATCTCCATATGCACTCAAAGATAAGAAAGCATGCACAGAATATCCACTGAGTTGTTTGAATGAGAATGGCTCCCATAGACTTATAGATTTGAATGCTTGGTCCCCAGCTGGTGAAACTGTTTGAGGAGGATTAGAAGTGGCCTTGTTGAAGAATGTGTTTCACTAGTGGTGGGCTTTAAGTTGGTTTCAAAAGCCCCTGCCATTCCCTGTTAGCTCTCTCTGCCTCATGCTCATGGATCAACATGTGATCCATTGCTCTAATACTATACTTGTCTGGCTGCTGCCTCCCCACCATGATGGTCATGGGCTCTAACCCTCTGAAACTCTAAGTCCCCAAATAAAGTCTTCTGTGAGTTACTATGGCCATGGTGTCTTATCACAGCAATAGAAAAGCAACTTAAGACTGTTCTCATGGGCTGGAGAGATGGCTCAGTGGTTAAGAGCACTGACTGCTCTTCCAGAGGTCCTAAGTTTAATTCCCAGCAACCACATGGTAACTCCATGTAATGGGATCCAGTGTCCTCTTCTGTTATGTCTGAAGACAACTACAGTGTACTCATATAAATAAATAAATAATTAAAAAAAAAAAAAAAAAAGACAGTTCTCACCGGGCAGTGGTGGCACACGCCTTTAATCCCAACATTTGGGAGGCAGAGGCAGGCGGATTTCTGAATTCAAGGCCAGCCTGGTCTACAGAGTGAGTTCCAGGACAGCCAGGGCTACACAGAGAAACCCTGTCTCGAAAAACCAAAAAAAAAAAAAAGACAGTTCTCATGACTGTGCCTTGCTCCCTCACATAATCTCAGTCTGTATTCCTTCCTCACAAGCTCCACCCCACTTAGAGCAGCCACATTCCTACCAAGATTTGCCATTCTTTTGCTATACTTTCAGGGATGATAGCTGACTACTAAGTTACTTTCTATCCCTACTCTGCTCTATTTTTATATTCTGAAATACACTGAAATCTTATTTATTTTAGCAGATACTTAGATCTTCGCCCTGAAATCTCAGTGACATCAGCTCAAGGCAATCTGACTCACTGTTTCATACCTGACATCTAGAAGTATGTTGTAAATACTAGCTAATGCCATTTTGCTTTTTAGTGAAAACTAGGTTCTACATTTATGCATGCTTTTACTGCCATGACTTCTTCACCTTGGATTCTCTCCTCAAAGTGTATGACAAAATGAATATCTTTTTCTTTAAATTGCTTTGGGGAGGGGAGATGTTTTGATTCAGCAATAGGACGAGTTAAGTTGAAAGCTTCTACACTTTGTGAAATTATTACTTAACTTTTAGACTGTTTTGAGAATAAGTTTGTCTCTACCCTGCATTTGTCCTATTCCTCTTTTTGTATCTGTTTCTCATTTTTCATTTAATATAGTATATGATTAATGTTCTATTTTCAGTTCTGTTGCTGTGATAATGTAGCCTGACAAACTTAGGAGAAGTAGGTTAGTTTCAGCTTAACATTTCAGGTTAAAGGCCATAATTTTGAGGAAGTCAAACAAGGAATCTCAAACTGCTTGTCATGTCACTTTGATAGCCAAAAGCAGAGAAAAAATGAATACATGCCTGCTCAATCGCTTGCTTACCTGTACTCAGCCCAATTTTCCCACTCTTATATAGGTCAGGACTCCCAGCCTAGAGCATGGTACCACCCACAGTGATCCTGGACTTCCCACATTAAGTAACTTAATAAGACAGCCCCCCAAAGACATAACCACAAGCCAACCTAATGTAGTCAACCCTTGATTGAGACCATTTTCCCAAGCAATTTAGACTGTGTCAAATTGACAATTAAAACTAAGTATCACACTCTACTATTTGTCAAACTTGACACACAAACATCACTTTTGAACAACCTTCAGAGTTTTATTCATAAGGCAAAATATAGTCCAACTTTAAAAGCTGTCTTAACTGTAGGCTCCTACAAAAATTTAAAGGTTATATAATTCAAACATATGATGTCACAGAGTATCATTCTTATTCCAAAAGTGGAGAAGCAGAGTATCACAAGAACAATGAGACCAAAACAAAACCAAATCTGGAAGGACAAATATCAAGTCTTGTAGCTCAGGGACCAGCATCTGAAGCTTGTTTTCTGGGCTCGCAGAGGCTTGTGCAGTACAGCGCATGGCTTATCACTTATCTTATTCAATCTCAGCCAGATCAGCACACAAAGATTCTTAGCCAAAGCATCATACAAACAGCCCCTAACCCTGTTTCTGATAGACTCTCTATTGCTTTGTAAAACCCTATGAACCAGGTATGAACTGTCCACATACTCCAAAATCCAACTAAAAATGGTAAACATGGTTTTCAATATTCGATGGATTTTCCACCTCAATACACCAAATACTTTCTCATTCTCCCCACAAAAAATAGTCCAGGAGGGCACTGGAGAAATGTACCAATGATTAAGAGCATACACTGATCTTCCAGAGAACCTGAGTTTGATTTCCAGCACCCCAAGTCACTACTTGTAATTCCCACTCCAGAAATGTCATCTCTCGCTGCCTCAGGCACATGTATGCCTGTGAAGCACATAAACTCCAACAGATGTACACACACATATATAAATACATAATGAATAAATATGTTTTTTAAAGTAATCCGAGGTATAAAATGTGCATGTCTGGCAGTATCATAGTCACAACCTCATTCTTGGTGCAATTTCTGTTTCAGTTTCATTTCTGTAGCTGTGAAAAAAAGTACCCAAACTCAAACCCAAACCAAAAAAGAAAAAAAAAAAAAAAAAAAAAAAAAAGGAAATGGATTCATTTCAGTATATAATTCCAGGTCATACTTCATCATTGTGGGAAAATCAAGGTGAGAGAAACCTCAAACTTACGATAACCCCACCTCACTGACTAGAGCAGAGAGAAATGAAGGCATGCCTGCTTGCTCTCTGAATGACTGGCTGACTGACTTGCTTGCTTGCTTGCTTGCTTGCTTGTGCTCAGCTCAATTACTCCATTCTTATATAGGTCAGAAATGGTGCTGTCCACAATAGCATAGCTTTTCCCCACCAGTTAATTAAGCCAATCCTTCACAGAAATGCCCATAGGCCAACCCAATGCAAACGTTCTCTCATTCAGACTCTTCCCAAGTGATTCTAGGTTGTTCCCAGTTGACAATTAAAGCTGGCCACCACAGTGACTGAGACAGGAAGAGAGGAACTAATGACTCAGTCCTAGACCTCTGGGAATGGAAGAGTGAGACTTTATCACCCAGAAATAACAATAACCAAGAAATCCTACTCCAAATCGCCAGGATATTGTTTATTTCTATTCTGCACAGCAATAGAGTCAATAACAACAAATGCTACTGTATGACCAATTATATCAATTTTATCTCTATCTACATATAAACTTAAGTCTATCTAGCACTCCCCAAATGACAGGTGCAGTTTTGTAAGCATACTCTACAACGCCTTGAAGAGACAGATATGAAGGTTCAAGAGCCAAAACTACTCTCTACTTGTTAAGGCAATAAATTCTGAGACTGCCTAGGGTTTAATTCTCTTTTCTCATTTCTTAACAACCTCATCTATAAAATCTGTCATAACATACACACACACATATATATACACATATATGTATATATGTGTATATCTACACATACATGGATATATGCATATACAAATATATGCAAGTATATAATAGTTTATGTATTTGAAAACATGAAATAAGACCTTGGAAAGTTCTTAAGCTTATTAAGCTAAGAATAAGGGGATTTACTATCTCAGTTGAATACAGATCAAAATGGTCTTGTTTCCACATAAGTCTCTGTGTGTTTACATGTAGATATATACTTTAGCAACAATTTAATAATTCCCACTGAAATTCCATCACCTCCAGGGGAAGTAGCCAGTTGATTTTCACTTTCTTGCCCAACAGTAATCCTCTGCCTAGGTCTATAATAGGTCTGGGACTAAGGGACAAAGACACTACATAGAGGCCCAGTGTTTAAAAAAATAGAAGACACAGATCAAATGAATTTCTTTTATTGCCTCTAAAGAATTCTGAACACCAGAAAAAATACATCAATGTACATACATGAGTGTTTTGATAACACTTTAATGAATCCCATTGAAACAGCATCATCAGAACTACAATTAGTCTGCTACTGCTACCATCCTGTTCAATAATATCTCCTTTTCCACTCTTATATTAAGTCTGTAGCTGAGGGATTTGAATATATGATAGGAACACTATGGAAGAGCCTTAAAGGTGTTCTTTGTATTTCCCTTTTTCCCTTGAAACTAAAGATACTAAGACACTCAACACCCAAAGATCTTTGCCTTTCAAAGCTCATTTTTAGTAATTGACCTTACCAATTGTTGTACACTGTACCTAATAACATATCATTTTTCAATAAAAGGAATAGAGTCATTAAATTGCTAGCTGTGTTTAAAATCTTAAATGTGTTGAAATTGAGATGTATTGTTGTGTTTTAATAATGAGAGTTTCAAACTTTTCTAGAGATGGTAACTACTTCTGGCCAAAGACAAGCATCTCACTGAGGAGCAATACAAAGGTGAGTATTGAGTGCTGGAGGGGGTGGGGTATTGAGAAGCACCATGATGCACTGGGCGTAAGATGAGCCTTCATGTATTTGTTGAAAGACACTGAATTGTGTAGCACTGTGGCTACCACATGTTAAAATCAATGTAAAGAGAGTTTCTTCCAAATGAGATTTTTGTCAAATACTCTCGTGATGCAAGATGAGAAACTACATCGATTGAATCTGTGCAGCATCTAGAAAACAATATGCCTTCCATTCTGTTTCTGTCTCTTCTTTCTTATGTTACTTTCCTTACATCAAAATGCAGATCTGTGATAAAATGCAGATCGGTATTTACCTCATTGGGAGAGTAAGAATTGAATAAATCACCTTCCTATAATGTATGACACATAAAGAGTACTCCAAAGAGTTTGTAGCTAGAAAAGGGGTTTTTCGTTTGTTTGGTTGGTTGGTTTGTTTTGTTTTGTTTGTTTTTTGTTTTGTTTTTTTGTATTGTGAACAAGAAGTTAAAACTATTATTTAAAAAGAAAAGCAGCTTCTTTTACTGTATGATGTTCCCTATGCATCCCACCCAATGCTAGCTTGTCTTCCCTCCCAGCAGATCTTGCTTTTCTTTTTTTCTTTTTTTTTTTTTTGCATTTTCTTTTTTTTCTTTTTTTATTTTATTTAATATTTTATTTACATTTAAGATGCTATCCACTTTCCCCATTTCCCCTCCCTAGAAAACCCCTGTCCCATGCCCCCCCTTTTCCTTTTTTGCTTTTATACAGTTTTTTTTTTTTAATGTTAATCAAAGGATTTATACATTTGGTAATGCTCAATCAGAAGGGTAATCCAATACCCAACCTAGATATAAAGAC
The DNA here is from genome assembly GCF_011762505.2 of Arvicanthis niloticus. Classification (NCBI taxonomy): domain Eukaryota; kingdom Metazoa; phylum Chordata; class Mammalia; order Rodentia; family Muridae; genus Arvicanthis; species Arvicanthis niloticus. Next base: position 120,264,149 of record NC_047658.1, on the reverse strand, counting down.
TATCTTTGACTGGTGGAGACCTGTGAACATCTGCCTCCATGACCCCTCTCTCTTTCTCTCTCTCATCACCTAGCTTCTCCTTTCTCTCATCTTCTCTCCTTACTCCATCTCTTCCTCTCAATACTCCTTCCCACTTAGCTCCTCCTACATATCACTCTTCCTGTTAAAGTAAAACTTTTCTCTCAAAATACAATTAGAGCATACTTATTCCTAATTGTACCAGTGAGGTACAAGATAGTCCTAATACCCAGTCCATCATTTTGTTGACTAACCAGAACCTCTGTCATCTCTTCTAACTAAAACATTTACTTTTGATCCTGGCTTTTTTTTTTTTTTTTTTTTTTTGACTTTAGAATGAATGTCAGCTGAAAACCATCTACTCAGATCTTTTCTCTCAAAGTAAATAGCCAGGATTGGTTATGGGACTATAGGTCTTCAACCCCGTCAGAAATCCAGAATGACTGAGTTAACTGAAGTTATGGGAAGCACTAAACATAGCTTCTAAAACTTAGCCAATTTATAGAGACTGCTGAACACCTAAAAAGCCCCTATACTACTGAATATTGGAGCATCAAATCTTCAGCCTTCTGGCCCAGAGTCATCTGACAGACCTTAGTGATGCAGAATTATTAAGGGCTGATTACTCTGTCTAGGCAGATATAATCAGTCGACTATTCTACATGTGTGTCCTTTTCTGGATAGTAATTTGTCTGTAGAAGGAAAGAGGCAATTCTTGCCTGGTGGCTGTCACTGCACAACTGGCGTAACTCCAAGAATGCTCAATTTCTTCTTAGAATCCATGACAGGAAGCTGTCAGGAGGATACAGGTGTCTAATCAGAATGGACAAAAATATATAAATATTTGTAGCGTCAATTCTATGGACTTCTGATGTTTTGAAAACCAACTATCCATGTAAGGTAACCTGGACTGTTGTCTGTTCACTCCTCTCAGCTATTTCTAAATAAAATATGGGAAACCTCCTAACAATAAGCCATGAATTTCCTATAGTCCCTTAACTCAGGTTAACCGTCCCAACTCAGTTAAAAAATTTAAAGAAGGACTGTATCTAGGCCTTGTATTCCTAAATGTATTATACAGGCACAATGCCCATGAGAGTATCAATATTCATCTCACTTTTGTATTAATAAGAAGCTCATACCGATGAAAACCTTAAATTTGAAATCAAAGTAAATTTTGTACCATTTAAGAAATTATAACTTCATCTTGATAATAATTATACAGATTTCTACCAATAGGTTATGGCTATGCAATAAGTCCTAGCTAATCCTCCCTGTTCCAACAAAACCACTACTTTTCCCTAGAAAGACAGACCATTATTAACCACATTAGTCCCCAAGCCCAGGGAATAGGGGTGCTGACTCTTCTTTAACTTCTTCAAGCTGATTATGGGCGTTGAGATATTAGAAGAGGGGTGGGGGGGGGAGAGTAAGTTGATAAGCCTCTGACGCTGTGTCTTCACTGCATCCAGATGGAATTATAGGACATCAGAGGTTTGGGCAGGTCTGCTCAGTATGCTTGATGAGTAGATACACCAAGGCTGTGTATTCTGCAATATACAATTCTCAGAACAAGTTTTAGTATCAAGAAAAAAAATTATTTTCCCGCTAGGGGGCTGACATTTTTTTAAAGCTGTTGGTTCTAACAACTTTTCTTTTTTTCTTTTTTTCCTTTTTAAAATTGGTTGTAATATTTACATTTCAGATTTTATCCCCTTACCCCACTTCCTCCCACCACCCAGAAACCTCCTATCCCATCTGCCTCCTCATGTTTCTATGAGGCAGTGGCCGCACCTACCCCCCCTACTATCCCCTCCTCACCCTCACATTCCCCCACACACACACTCTGTGTTTATTTTTTTATGGTACCAAGAAACTCCTCTCCCACCTATGCCCGACAAGGCCATCCTCCCCTACATATACCGCTGGAGTCTTGGGTCCCTCCCTATGTGTTCCCAGGCTGGTGGTTTAGACCCTGGGGGGCTCTAGTTGTTTGGTATTGTTGCTTTCCTCCTGGGGTCACAAACCCTTACTGCTCCTTCAGTCCTCTCTCTAAGTTCTCCATTGGGAAACCCCTGATCATATCAGTGGTTAACTGTGAACATTGTCCTCTGAGTGTGTTAGTCTTTGGCAGACCTCTAAGGAGACAGCTATATCATGTTCCTCAGATTATGAGCTTCTAGCCATCCACAACAGTGTTTAGCTTAGGTGGCTGTACATGGGATGAATACCCAGGTGGAATGGTCTCCTGATGGCCCCTCCTTCAGTTTCTGTCCCATGTTTTGTTTCCATATTTGCTCCCTTGAGCATTTTTGTTACTCGTTCTAAGTAGAACTGAGGCATCCCCTATTGGTCTTCCTTCTTCATGAGCTTTATGTGGTCTGCTGGTTGAGTCTTCGCTAATCCTAGCTTTTGGGCTGACATCCCCTTAACAGTGAGTAAATACCCTGTGTGTTCTTTTGGGATTAGATTAACTCACTCAAGATGATAATTTCTAGATCCATCCATTTACCTAAAAATTTCTCAAATTCATTATTTTTAGTAGCTGAGTAATACTCCATTGTGTAGATGTACCACATTTTTTTGTATCCATTCCTCTGTTGAGGGACATCTTGGTTCTTTCCAGCTTCTGGCTATTATAAATAAGGCTGCTATGAACATAGTGGATCATATGCCTTTATTATATGTTGGAGCATCTTCTGGGTATATGCCCAAGAGTGCTATAGCTGGATCCTCAGGTAATGCTATGTCCAGTTTTCTGAGGAACCGCCAGACTGATTTCCAGAGTGGTTGTACCAGCTTGCAATCCCACCAACAATGGAGTAGTTTTCCTATTTCTCTGCATCCTCACCAACATCTACTATCACCTGAGCTTTTGATCTTAGCCATTCTGATTGGTGTGAGGTGGTATCTCAGGGTTGTTTTGATTTGCATTTCCCTGATGACTAAGGATGTGGAGCATTTTGTAAGGTGCTTCTCAGCCATTCGAGTTTCCTCTGTTGAGAATTCTTTGTTTAGCTCTGTACCCCATTTTTAATAGGGTTATATGGTTGTCTGGAGTATAATTTCTTAAGTTCTTTGCATATATTCGATATTATCCCTCTATCGGGTATAGGATTGGTTAGGATCTTTTCCCAATCTGTTGGTTGCCGATTTGTCTTATTGACAATATCCTTTGCCTTACAGAAGCTTTGCAATTTGATGAGGTCCCATTTGTCAATTCTTGATCTTAGAGCATAAGCCATTGGTGTTCTGTTCAGGAACTTTTCCCCTGTGCCTAGGTATTCGAGGGTCTTTCCCACCTTCTCTTCTATTAGTTTCAGTGTATCTGGTTTTAAGTTAAGGTCTTTTATCCACTTGGATTTGAGCTTTGTACAAGGAGATATGAATGCATTGATTTGCATCCTTCTACATGTTGACCTCCAGTTGAACCAGCACCATTTGGTGAAAATGCTGTCCGTTTTCCACTGGATGGTTTTAGCTCCTTTGTCAAAGATCAAGTGACCATAGGTATGTGGGCTCATTTCTGGATCTTCAGTTCTATTCCACTGATCTTTCTGCCTGTCTCTGTAACAATACCATGCAGTTTTTATTACTATTGCCCTGTAGTATAGGTTGAGGTCAGGGATGGTGATTCCCCCAGAAGTTCTTTTGTTGTTGAGAATAGTTCTCACTATCCTGGGTTTTTTTGTTGTACCAAATAAATTTGCAAATTGCTCTTTCTATCTCTATGAAGAATTGAATTGGAATTTTGATGGGGATTGCATTGAATCTATAGATTGCTTTTGGCAAGATGGCCATTTTTACTAAATTAATCCTGCCAATCCAGGAGCATGGGAGATCTTTCCATCTTCTGAGATCTTCTTCAATTTCTTTCTTCAGAGACTTGAAGTTCTTGTCATACAGATCTTTCACTTGCTTAGTTAGATTCACTCCAAGATATTTTATTTTATTTGTGGCTATTATGAAGGGTGTCATTTCCCTAATTTCTTTCTCAGCCTGTTTATCCTTTGAGTAGAGGAAGGCTACTGATTTGTTTGAGTTGATTTTATATCCAGCCACTTTACTGAAGTTGTTTATCAGGTTTAGGAGTTTTCTGATGGAAGTTTTAGGGTCACTTAAGTATACTATCATATCATCCACAAATAGTGAAATTTTGACTTCTTCCTTTCCTATTGTATCCCTCTGACTTCCTTTTGTTGTTTAATCAATCTAGCTAGGACTTCCAGTACTATATTGAATAGGTAGGGTGAGAGTGGGCAGCCTTGTCTGGTCCCTGATCTTAGTGGGATTGCTTCAAGTTTCTCTCCATTTAGTTTGATGTTGGCTACTGGCTTGCTGTATATTGCTTTTACTATGTTTAGGTATGGACCTTGAATTCCTAATCTTTCCAAGACTTTTAACATGAAGGGATGTTGTATTTTGTCAAATGCTTTCTCATCATCTAGTGAGATGATCATGTGGTTTTTTTCTTTGAGTTTATTTATGTAGTGGATTACATTGATGGATTTCCGAATATTGAACCATCCCTACATTCCTGGGATGAAGCCTACTTGATCATGATGGATGATTGCTTTGATGTGTTGTTGGATTCAGTTTGCGAGAATTTTATTGAGTATTTTTGCATCGATATTCATAAGAGAGATTGGTCTGTAGTTCTCCTTCTTTGTTGGGTCTTTGTGAGGCTTAAGTATGAGCATAATTGTAGCTTCATAGAACGAATTGGGTATTGTTCCTTCTGTTTCTATTCTGTGGAATAGTTTGAAGAGAATTGGTATTAGCTCTTCCTGGAAGGTCTGATAGAATTCTGCACTAAAACCATCTGGCCCCAGACTTTTTTTGGTGGGGAAGTTTTTAAAGACTGCTTCTATTTCTTTAGGGGTTATAAGAGTGTTTAGATGATTTATCTGCTCCTCGTTTAACTTTGGTACCTGGTATCTATCTAGAAAAATGTCCATTTCATCCAGATTTTCCAATTCTGTTGAGTATAGGCCTTTGTAGTAGGATCTGATGATTTTTTTTTAATTTCCTCTGTTTCTGTTGTTATGTCTCCCTTTTCAGTTCTGATTTTATTAATTTGAGTACTGTCTCTGTGCCCTTTGGTTAGTCTGGCTAAGGGTTTGTCTATCTTGTTGATTTTCTCAAAGAACCAGTTCCTGGTTTTGTTGATATTTTGTATAGTTCTTTTTCTTTCAACTTGGTTGATTTCAGCCCTGAGTTTGATTATTTCCTGTCATCTACTCCTCTTGGGTATATTAGCTTCTTTTTGTTCTAACTCTTTCAGGTGTGCTGTCAATTTATTAATGTACGTTCTTTCCATTTTCTTTTTGTGGACACTTAGAGCTATAATTTTTCCTCTTACTACTGCTTTCATGGAGTCCCACAAATTTTTATATGATGTGTCCTCATTTTCATTTAAATCTAAAAAGTCTTTCATTTCTTTCTTTATTTCTTCCTTGACCAAGTTATTATTGAGTAGAGCATTGTTCAGTTTCCAAGTAGAGTTTTTTTTTGTCCAAGTCAAAGATAAGTCTTAGTCCATGGTGGTCTGATAGGGTACAAGGGATTATTTCAATCTTTTTGTATCTGGTGAGGCCTGTTTTGTGACCAATTATATGGTCTATTTTGGAGAAGGTACCATGGGGTGCTGAGAAAAAGGTATATTCTTTTGTTTTAGGATGAAATGTTCTATAGATGTCAGTTAAGTCCAGTTGGTTCATAACTTCTGTTAGTTTCATTGTGTCTTGGTTTAGTTTCTGTTTCCATGATCTGTCCATAGCTGAGAGTGGGGTGTTGAAATCTCCCACTATTATTGTGTGAGGTGCAATGTATGTGTTAAGCTTTAGTAAAGTTTCTTTTATGTATGTGGGTGCCCTTGCATTTGGAGCATAGATGTTCAGAATTGCAAGTTCCTCTTGGTACATTTTTCCTTTGATGAATATGAAGTGTCCTTCTTTATCTTTTTTGATTACTTTTGGTTGAAAAACTAGTTTATTTGATACTAGAATTGCTACTCCAGCTTGTTTCTTGGGGCCATTTGCTTGGAAGATTGTTTTCCAGCCTTTTACTCTGAGGTAGTGTCTGTCTTTTTCACAAAGGTGCGTTTCCTGTGTGCAGCAAAATGTTGGGTCCTGTTTATGTATCCAATCTGATAGCCTATGTCTTTTTATTGGAGAATTGAGTCCATTGATATTAAGAGATATTAAGGAAAAATGAATGTTGTTTCCTGTTATTTTTGTTATTGGCAGTGGTGTTATGTTTGTATAGCTACCTTCTTTTAGGGTTGTTAGAAGATTACTTTCTTGCTTTTTGTAGGTTGTAGTTTCCCTCCTTGTGTTGGAGTTTTCCACCAATTATTCTTTGAAGTGCTGGATTTGTGGTAAGATATTGTGTAAATTTAGATTTGTCATGGAATATTTTGGTTTCTCCATCAATATTGATTGAGAGTTTTGCTGGGTATAGTAGTCAGGGCTGGCATTTGTGTTCTCTTAGGGCTTGTATGATATCAGTCCAGGATCTTCTGGCTTTATAGTCTCTGGTGAGAAGTCTGGTGTAATTCTTATAGGTCTGCCTTTATATGTTACTTTACCTTTTTCCCTTACTGCTTTTAGTATTTTTTCTTTGTTTTGTATATTTGATGTTTTGATTATTATGTGATGAGAGGTATTTCTTTTCTGGTCTAGTCTATTTGGGGTTCTGTAGGCTTCTTGTATATTTAAGGACGTCTCTTTCTTTAGGTTAGGGAAGTTTTCCTCTATAATTTTGTTGAAGATATTTACTGGCCCTTTAAGTTGGGAGTCTTCACCCTCATCTATACCTATTATTCTTAGGTTTGGTCTTCTCATTGTGTCCTGGATTTCCTAGATGTTTTGGTTTAGGAGCTTTTTGCATTTTGCATTTTCTTTGGCAGTTGTGTCAATGTTTTCCATGGTGTCTTCTGCACATGAGATTCTCTCTTCTATCTCTAGTATTCTGTTGGTAATGCTTGCATCTATGACCTCTGGTCTTTTTCTTAGGTTTTCTGTCTCCAGAGTAGTCCCCTTTTGAGATTTCTTTATTGCTTCTACTTCCATTTTTAGATCCTGGACAGTTTTGTTTAATTCCTTCATCTGTTTGGTTGTGTTTTCTTGCATTTCTTTAAGGGCTTCTACCTGTTTACCTGTGTTCTCCTCAAATTCTTTGAGAGTGTTATTTATGACCTTCTTAAAGTCCTCTAACATCATCATGAGAAGTGATTTTAATTCTGGGTCCTGCTTTTCTGGTGTGATGTGGTGTTCAGGACTTGTTATGGTGGGGGAACTGGGTTCTGGTGATGCCAAGTAACTTTGGTTTCTGTTGTTTACATTCCTGCGCTTGCCTTTCACCATTTGGTTAGCTGTAGTTCTACTAGAACTCACTGGTTCTGATTGGAGTCTGCCTTTCCAGTTATCTTGGTTGTATCAGAACTCCTCGGGGTACGGATGACTCTATGATCCTGAGCTCCAGCTCTTCTGGGTTCAGTGGCTCTTCTAGGATATTTCAGGATATGGAGTCTCCACAGTGGTAGACCAGCTAGGTGTTTGCTATTCTGAATGTAGTTGCTCCTCTAGGATGTTTCGGGATATGGTGTTCCCTGCTCTGCTGCTCTGCGGGCTGTGTCCTCACGAGGATGCCTGCAGCTGTATGGTCCTTGACCTCTCTTGGGTGCCTCTGCAGCTCTGTGGTCTGTGCCTTCCCTAGGGTGCCTCCGGACTCAGTTTCCAGGGGGGAGCAGATCGGCTGGGAGACTGCTCGAGCCACCGGTATCCGGGCCAGAGGCGGAAGGGGAGTGGTTCTCCGCAGGGGCAGGGTCTGGCTGCCAATTGTCCTCTGGGGGGGCTCTCTACTGACAGTTCTGCTTCTAAGGCCTAGAGCTGTGGGAGGGTTCTCCTACCTTCTGCTCTGCGACCCGTGCCCTCCCTATGGTGCCTCTGAACTCAGTTTCCAGAGGGAAGCAGATCAGCTGAGAGACTGCTGGAGCCACCGGTATCCGGGCCAGAGCCTTGCTTTTCTTTTTAAGAAGTTTGAATACCATTTTGGTAGAGTTTAAGAGAAAAGCCACAAGACAAACAAGCTACAAAATCCTGCTGGAAAAATGGAGGCAGACGAAAATAAGAGACAGAGCAGTGCCTTTTCAGTCAGAGCAAGCAATGGAGGGCTGCAAGCAGCTGTTAATGGGGATCTTTGGAGAAACTAGAGAAGTCGGAATGCCAGGCCGAGCATGGTTGGGGTCTTGGTCAGTCTCCAAAAAGAGAATAGAAAGGAGGAAAGGGCAAAGTTATGATTTTTGACTTAAAATTCAAAAGGTAGGCAGACTTAGCAGCAACTCTCTGCAGAGAAGTTGTATCTCGCTTTTTTATTGTGCATTATACCTTTAAATTTGCACAAATCATTCTCTCTTCTTAAACTGTAAATACACTAGCATATCATCAAATTTATAGTTACCCATTTTAATTTTAACATGTATGAATTATATCAATGGGATTCAGTGTGGTATCACATAAGTTGCAGCACGCACTAAATCCAGCCTCCTTTTATCCACTTTTCACATACACAAACTCATGACCCCGCGTGCACACACACATGTGCACATACACATGTGCACACACACACCCTTTTCAACCTTCATTAATAACTATTCTACTTTCAGACCAATTTTCTTACCCTCTATACATGAAAGGTAGAAAGTAACACACTCGTCTTTCTGTGTCTGATTCATTTTGCTTAACACAATTTTGTCCAGTTCCATCCATTTATCTAAATATATTTGAATATTTTTAAAGGTCTTTTGTGTACAAGGCAGAAAAATGATTACAAGCCTACATTTCCCTGATGCTAAGCATGGTAGTACAACACACTAATAACAGTATTTGAGAATCTGAGACAGGAAGATGAAAATTTCAGACCCACCCTGGGCTACTTACATAGTATTTCCCAATAATTCACCAAGGTGGCCAATAACGGCTTATAAAACAAAGCATTATTTGTTACTAAGACTTATTTTCTTATTTGTGTGCTTGTGTGTGTGTGCATGCATGCATGCATGCATGTGTGTGTGTGTGTTTGTGTGTGTGTATGTGTATGTGTATTATGTGAGTGGTCATGGAGGCCATAAGAGCATTGAATCCCCTAAAGCTAGCATTACAGATGTTTATGAGCTGGCTAATGTGTATGCTGAGAAACAAACTCAAGTCCTCTGCAAGAACAGCATCTGCCTTTAACCACTGAACCATCACTCCAGCCCTCGCCATTATGCTTACTCAATATCCCTCACTTATTGTGATACCATCACCATGTTAACTCCATTCAAAGAGGGAAAGAACCATGAATAGGCAGAACCATGACCAGAGTTTGGAGCAGTAGGTCACTGTCCTTTTCTGGTCCCCATCTTTGAAAAAGAACCACAAAATTCTATCACAGCTCTCAGAACACTCTCTGCCATCTGCTACTAAACACATGGGTCAGAGTTGAGGGCCAACTTATCAAGGGAATTAATTGTTCCTGCTCCCCATGGAACACATTTTACAATCTTACATAGACCAAAGAGTCCAGGAAGCTTAGATCAATTGCTGGTCAACAAAACAATACCTCAGGACCAGTGAATGTAATAATAAAATATTTGCCACTGAGTTAATAAGGCAAGTATTTGTCTGTGACTAATAAAAATTAAAAATCTAGTCAGATGGTGGTGGTGCACGCCTTTAATCCCAACACTTTGGAGGCAGAGGCAGCAGATCTCTGGGAATTCTAAGCAAACCTGGTCTATACAGTAAAACCCTGTCTTGGAAAAAAATTAACAATCCCCATTCACCCCCACATTCTCCTATACTACAACTGTGTCACGTAGTCATGTTACTTCACAACTAATCAGCCTTTTTGAATTATTTTCATTGTGTTATACACTTCTGCTCCTGTTCTTGGTAAGTCATCCAGCCTGTTAAAAAAAAGTTTTGGTCTTTTCTGATAACTTTTCAGAACCAGCCCTGGATAAGGTTCTGCTGTATCAAATCACTGGGCCAACATTGGTTCCAACAGCTATCTGTGCATTTAAATCTTGATATTTCCCATCAGACTGAACATCACTTCCTCAGACCTATTCTGCTCTTCTGTTTCTGTTGCTAGAATAAGCCCACTCACAACTTCGCTGTAAGCATTGTAAACTATGTGAGAAGGGATAGAAGGATGACTATATGCATCCACTTCCTAAGAAACATGGCCGCAGGAATGCAGCTGGCTAACTCCAGAGAACATCTGGTGCGCTATAGGTGGGTGAGAGAATGAGTTGGTCTTGTGCTGGTTCCTAATTTATCTGGAACACTGTGGCTTTTTTAAGCTAATAGCTCATGTTGGACTGTTTTCTGCTGTCTTTACTTTAAACCTGGGATGAAAATCTAATTCCATCCTGCTGGATGCTTTTTTTAAAAAAATGGTAGTTATAACAATGGCTTTAGAGCTAAATACAGTCACATCTTTAAGTCAGTCTCCCCAGTGTACTACTGTTAAGAATATGGAAAAAATGAGCTTGCTTTTCTTCTTTTTCTTCCTATTTAGGGAATAAATAAAAGCTTCTTCTTCATACAGATGTATACTACAACTATTCACAAACACCTCAGCCTTTGACATGGAGAGACTCCCAAGGGCAACATCATTCTGCAACTACTTTATCTCAGCAACATACAAATGAATCTGATGATGGTGCAGAAAATAGAGATGAAGGAGGAACACAGCAGAAGAGCAAAGAAGATCTCCAATTGGCTCCTGTCTTTAGTCAGAAAGTAAAACTGGGACAGTAACATTAAGACCTAGGAAGCTACACCTTTCTGCGCTACTACTCCCTTATGAGTGCCACCAGCTCCCTGCCCCTCTTCTTCCTCCTCAGTGATTGATATCAACTACAAGTTCACAGTCAATGAGAGCTCCCCCCACCCCCCATCATTCATTGAGTTGAGGGCAGAATAGGGAAGAAGTTAAAAAACAAAACCAGTGTTCCAATGTCTCCTACAGATGTCTCTGCACTGCCCCTCCCCTCTGTGTAAACTTGGAATTCTCCCTTTAATGAAAATAAATCATCTTCCAGAGAGTTTTCTGAATCTCTGATGTGTTTTTAATCCAAGTACCTTCCTGAACAATGTAGAAAGCAACCAATGATAATCATAACTAATGAGGGACAGTTAACCTGAAGACAGTCCTTTCATTTCAAGCTATTAAGAAAGCCAGAATCTTTAACCCTGAAAATAATGAAACTGACCAAGAGAACTGAAAAGATTTTACTAAAGCAAAACAAATAGAGTATTCGGTTAATGCATCAGAAGTTTGACACCAAAGCATCAAACTAAACCTTTGTAATTTTGTGGGGGACGGGGAGAACGCACAACAATGTGCAAGTGCACATCGTGGCGGAGGCCAGATTAGGACGCCATATGTCTTCCTCTATTACTCCCTTCCTCATCACCTTGAGAAAGAGGTTTCTCAGTGAACAGGAAACTCTACGTAGTCATCAGGATTCACCTGTCTCCATCCCCAACACCAGAGTTATAGGTACTCACACACACATATCTGGCTTTTTATGTAGGTGCTGGGAATTAAACCTGGGTTCTCCTGCTTGAACAGCAAGTGGTCTTACCCACTGAGGAAGCAGGAGATTCCAGTTACAGTCCATAATAGCAGAGAAGTCCATTGATATGAGAAGACCCAGAAGTTACCCTTGAGGAGACTCTGGAAAAGACTTGGACTTTTCTGATGGAACAGACAGGTAAACAGCTCCTGTCTGTCACCACCTTTGAGAACATTTGCACCTCAGATACATACAATCTACTGATTTCTGACTAGTTTTTCTGCTTTTACTAAATACACTTGACTTTCAACAATCTCATTAGTGCGATATTTAAAAGAAAATAAAAATAAAATTATTAGCCTGGGAGATAGATATTTCTTTTGCAACACAGCCTTGGAGGAAATAGAAGAAACTGAATCAGAAGACACTCAGACATTCTAGCACTGTGACCTAAGAAGACAGCTAAGACACATATTAGGACACACAGGGGTTCTAGAACTTTATAATGTCTTCCATCAAGTTAAAACATCTATGAAGCAACCACATCCAAATTAAGTTTCTTCTACAAATCACTATCAATTGAAGACTTTTTCATCTAAAGCCCACCATAGTGGCTAGCTTTAGTTTTCAACTTGACACAACCTAGACTCACCTGGGAAGAGAGTCTCAATGATGCATTGTTCACATTGGGTTATCTTACGGAAGAATGGTCTTAGTTACGTTAATTGATATGAGAAGACCCAGTCCAATGTGGGTGACACCATTCAAGGTGGAGTAGTAGAGCTGAGCACAAGCAAGCGATTGAGCAGGAATGCATGCATTTCTCTCTGCTCTAGACTGAGGATGTGCTGTGATGGGCTGTTTTACATTCCAGCCATTTGGACTGCCCTGCTGTATGATGATGGACTGTAACAGGCATTATAAGCTCCTTTCTCTGCTAAGTGGCTTTTTATCCCTGTGTGACACAGCAACAGAAATTAAACTGGAATGCCCACACTGAAGAGCTTGAGAACATTTGCATTGGAGTTAGCACAGCTTCTGTCAGGACTGTGACCCCACAAGTGTGACCTCGAGCAAAAGTTTTTCCCTGATCATTCTATGATCCTCAGGACAGCAGGCCTCTACTTCGGTATATCCCCTCAGCATCTAAGCACACATTGATAAGTAGACACTCACACATACACATGAATTAAAAAATAAATTTTAAAATGTTTAAACAATAAATAATATGAATAATTAATCAAGAAAATGTAAACATGCATAAATTTTAAAAGCAACAGTATAAATAATTGTTTTAAGGGTTAACAGGTATGGGGATGCTTGCTTGTAATCCCAACACTCAGGAGGTAGAGGTAGAAGATCAAAAGTTCAGTAGAATGAAGCAGGGTGGCACATGTCTTTAATCCCAGATGTAGGGAACCAGAGGTACACATATCTCTGAGTTCTAGGACAGCCTGGTCTACATAGAGAGTTCCAAGCCAGCCAGGGCTACATGTAAAGACCCTGCCTCAACTACTCCCCTCAAAAGAAGATCAGAAGTCCAATACAAGCCTCAGCTATGTAAGGAGTTCTAGGCCAACTTGGGCTACATGTGATCCTGTCTTTAAAAATATAAACTATTTTATTTTATTTTATTTTATTCTCCAATTGTATGATGTACTAAAAACAGCAGAAATCTATGAAAGTACTTCAGACTTTCTATATGGATTAAGAAATATCGGGACAGGTGGACAGCTGTACTCAATGTATCAACTTTAGCTTTATTTGTTTCCTTATGATATTTACACATTATATTTAGTATGCTGTGAATCTTTTCATGTTTCTGAAGGTAGATCCGAACTCTTAAAATTGCTGAGCCTAGAAAAAAATTATGTAAGGTACAAATCTTAGTCCACAAGTCAGTCAAGCAAAGACTCTGATGTGGAGATGGAAGCCTAAAGGAAATAGCACAGAGCCAGCTTAGGGGAAACAAGAAGTAAGGATGTGCTAGTTGAAGTCAGAAAGATAATGGGAGAGTGTGACCAAGTGGTTACAACCTATAATCTAGTCCACTGAAAAGCCCTTGACACTCACATTGAGTAAAGTGGAAAGTATTTGAAAAGCTTCAAAGAACAAAATAATGGTGCATATTTTGAAAGAATCAAAGGCTCTTCCAAGATGAGTAGACAGAAGAGACCAACTAAGAGGTTTCTTCCATCACCCCATGAAATAAATAATGAAGATATCATCTTAAGGTAGTAATGGTAAAGAAGATGAGATATTTGAAAAAGTCTAAAGGTTGAATTAGTTGGGTTTGTTGATGGACCCAGTATGTGCTCCTACAGTCTGTGCACCCTATGAACCTAATTAGCCAATCATCAGCCAACTGAGGGCTTCTGCATTTTCCCCTATGTGTTTGCTTCCTACAGGTCTGACAATTCCTTCCAGTACTCTGCATTACTCATCAGGAATCCCCTGAGTAGATGAAATTGCCTTTGGTCACTAGAAATGGATCTGGGCTTTACCATCATTTCCTAGAAAGTATTCATACGTGGGAAAAAAAGGATAAAATAATAAAATTTGAATTTTATAGTTTTTAAAAAGTAGTATTCCTAGTAATTACAATTATATAGTGATGTTGCTTTTTGTTGTGGTTCGGTATGGATATGTTACTATTAATTCTTATTTTAATTTCTGAATTGCATAACAAGCATAATGCAAGTAAGGGAGAAGGATCACAGGAAACCAGAAGAGTGAAGAGAATTCGAGGATTTTCTGGCAGATAAGTCATACTTTACTCAATACAGACAAAGGCCAGCACACAGGGGAGTAGACAGGCAGCCTTCAGAACAACCATTCCAGGACACATAGGCCCTGAGGAGGCAGGCAAAACAGGCCCACAAACATGTAGGCTATTGCAAAGACAAACTGGATGCACTAGCCTCTGACTTCAAAACCACCTTCAAATAAAACCACACAAAAGTAGCATTCTCCCAGAAACCCTTATAGACATCAGTGTTTACTTTTATAGTTTCCCAGACATCTGGTGTCAGCCATTTGTGCTAACTCCTAGCTCCCAGATATGGGTATTGATATTAGCACCATGTTGTCTGAACACAAATGGCCTATTGGCTATCTGTTCCCTATAGTATCACTGCAGAGGAGGAAAGGAGGAAGGAAGGAAGAAATTTTTCTTGAAGAATGACTAACAGTAGTACTAAAACAGACATATACAATATAAATGGGTAGTGTCTTGTCAAAATACAAGAAAGTTCTCAAAAACAAAACTTGATGTGTATCAAAGGGACCCAGTAGCTTCTTCAAAGTGTTCCCAGTGGCCAAAGTAGAAACAACCCAAGCAATAAAATATATATAACATATTGTATTATTGCTCAGAGCATAAAATAAATATCCATGAGTCCGTGCAGATATAAATATTTGAATATGTAACTGAATTTGGTCTGCTCATGTGTAGAATTTTAAATAATTTATACAGGTGCTCCACCTTCGAGGATATGTGGTCTGACTCCCAATTCTACAGATGAGTTAGGGACAACCTCCTCCTGGTGTATGAAAAAATGACAGCATAGAAAGAAAAAAAAAAAACAACAACTGAAGAAACCTAATAAACATTGCCTGAGTCTGGGGTTTAAAGTTAACAGCATCACTGGTGTACTATGGTCACAGTGTGTGCCCTTTGATATGATCAGAAAAGAACGACACTATATTCCTTCCCCCACCCCAAAGCTCATTACTTCTGTCTAACTATGAGAAAATAATATGACACTTACTCAGATTTAGAGGCATTCTCTAAAAATCCCTGTCCAGCACTCTTTGATGCTCTCCAGCAAAAGAAGTCTGAGAAACTGTCTGAGCCTCAAAGAGCTTAAAAGTCATGGCCACTAAATGTAATCTGGTATCCTGGACAGGATCATGAGGTAGAAGAGGACTAGAGAAATCTAAATAAAGAATAGACTTTACTTAATGATAACTTTTCAGTATGTGGCCCATTGGTCCTGACAAAGGTGTCATGGAAACATTAATAGTGAGGTCTTACATGAGATAGACAAGAACTTTCTGTAACTTTCTTGCAAGTCTACTGTAAATCTACAAAGTCTACTGTAAATCTAAAAGTTTATTCTCTTAAAAATACCTGGCACACTGAAATCTCAGTGAATACTGCTCTTATTTTTGTATCAAGATGTCTCTCAAAGCATTCTATTTCTATCCCTAAGGTTTTCAACAGTGGGAAGAGGATGATGTTGGAGACTGGAATAATACAGAAAAGAGATGTCCTGCCAACAGCCATTAGGAGTGCCTCCTGTCTTTGTTTACTCTGTTTAAGTTGGATGTGAGGGTTTATCATCTCGAAAGAGACACCTTCAATGAGCCACACAGGTATAAAGTAAATCCCTGTGTTACTGCAGCTGTGGTAATCCTGAATCAAAACTTTTCTTCAACAAGTAGTCCTGCAAAGGTAAGGACTCCATCCGGTGACCTTTCACCTGGGAGACTGCTGCATCTACTGAATTTAATTCTGATTGTAACCAGGAAGGGACAGCTGGATCTGGACTCTGAGTAAAATTCAAGGAGATTTCCTGCTTAGAAGGAAATTGAGCCATCCTGCCTGGAGGCTGGCTGGGGCCAAAGGAAGGAGAAGCCAGTTCTGTACTACTGACCCTACTGACCCGGCAAGGAGAGCAGTTATTACCAGTAATTAGGGTAAAGGGCCTTGAATCCCAGCACTCAGGAGGAAAAGGCAGTCAGATCTCTGTGAGTTCCAGGACAGACTGATCTATGTAGTGAGTTCCAGGACATATACAGGGCCACTGTCTAAAACCTTTAGATCTACCAAACAATCAAAATAGCTATTGAATAAAATCATATTTGTCACTGTGCAACCATCTTGCTATCATGCTTTATTAATTTTCCTTAGCCTAAGTAGTCACTATACTGCTTCAGCCTGCTTCAGCCTCTATCCCACATGACAGATGCCCTGTGAACAAAAAGCACTGAGATATAAACTGGAAAGGGCCTTCTCCCAAACTTTATGTCCCAAACCAAACCCATTTTTCTATTGGAGTTAGGACACAAGGAACTCACGCTTTTAGATGCTACAGAAAATGTATATTCCAAAACATCTGTTGCTGAGTAACAACTTAATTACTCCCACTGAAACGACCTCATTGTCAACAGAACTTTTCCACCATCGAATCCACTATAATCCCTCTGGTAATTCTCATATTTGTTCTGGGACTTAGAAGTCAGTGACTATGATGGAACACAAGTCATGCCGTGTGGAAGAGCCAAGAAACTATCACTCTTGGAGCATGCCCTTTGTCACATCAATAAAAGCAGAGACCACTGAGAGAGACCATTCTGAAGCCAACAGTCTTCAAGGTCCAAGTGGACATCATTTAAGGTATCAGAGTTCCTGAAAAACAATTCAAGATTTTAGGGAAGTAGTGGACTTCTATAGCTTTGCAAGCCTGTGGTGTCCTGTGTGTGTGAACATGAGACAGAAGGTAAGGTAGAGGTTAAAATCTAAATGTGATCATCCAAGCAATGTGTGTATGTGAGATTCTACATTTCAGAAAATGTTCTGCAGCAAATGACATGATTAGAAATATTCACTGTGAGATGAGACGCGTGGAAAAGAGATCAGTTTGGAACTTGGAAAAAGGTCTTCTTTGTTACAAGAAACTACTTGAGCTGTATCGAGATTTTCCTCAGACATTCTTTGTCTATGTAGGTGGATCTCCTCTGACTGAAATTCTTGACCTTCATTTTAGTGTAAAAAGAAAAATGATGTATTTCAAACCTTCAGAAAACTTGAAAGACTAATACAAGGAGCTGATGAGATAACTCAGCAAATAAAGGTGCTTCCTATCCAACCCTGATGACCTCAGTCCAAGAACCAGAGCTCCGTAAAAGCAGAGGAAAATAAGCAACTCTACAGAGTTGTCCCCAGGCCTCCACATGCTGTGGTGCACACACACACACACACACACACACACACACACCAATTAAAATAAGTAAATAACTAGTTACAAATAAATTTTAAAAGACTAATAAAAGTAACACCTACAACCCTTAGATTTACAAAAAAAAAAAAATTATTATAGCAATAATTTCCTTCTGTATATTTTTCAATACCTTTGTGTTCAAACCATTTCTTCCCAGACAAAACTCCAATTTACAAACAGCTTTCAGCATCCAAATGGACCCCTTGCCCACCCCATCCCCACGGACCCCAATATAGTCATCACCACCTCTGTGCAGCTACCCTGAGCCCATTAGAGAAAAATCCTCCTTTTCTCACACTTAGCATCGTATCTATTTTGTGATAGCCCCTTCACTCCTAAATAACTGTTAGATTTTTATTATTTTCCACCATGTATAGATCGTATCCCTTTTTTCAAATAACCTAGAACGCTGCCAAGGCACCATCAATATATTCCAAATAATTAAGTGGATTAAAAATTACACTCTAGAGAAGTTGGGGGAGGTTAAAACACGTTTCTGAACACAAAACTTGACTCTGTAATCTGAGCTATGGCCTGTCTTCTTGCCTCCCACAGAGCATGGTATGCTGTGTAGAGGGGGCAGAATGGAAGGTTTGATGCTTAAGTTGGTCTCCTTAACATCTCTGGTAACTATGCAGAGTTGGTATTTTCTAGGGACCACCTCTATGAATCCAAGCATTCACCAGCTCAGTTACCATTTAGCTGATCTAAGTTAATCAACATAGCCTCTACTAGGTAACCAGCCTGTATGTGATGACCGCTACATATTACTGTAATCTCCACAGCTTCCCTTCACCATGATCTCCATGCCACAGAAATGGAGACCACACACCTGCCCGATTCTTACAAAGACAACACAAGGTCTTAAGCCTTAGAGGCTCTTACTCTAGAGGCTTTGTTGAACAACTTCTGGTCTGCTTAGATGATGCCAGCCAAGAAGCCAAACAAAGCATGTGTTCTTTTGACATACAACACCCACCACATTCTGCAACATTCATTATCCTAACTTCCTTAAGAGTGTGTGTTCTGATGAACTTGTTTTAGGATTTGTATCCTGAGAAATACACAGATCCTCTAAGACTCTGCTATGTTTGAAGAAGTTATATGTGAATACGTGGTTAGCACAGAGTCTTACCTTAACAGGCACGTAACAAGTTTCCCATTCATTAGGAATGCTTTTAATACTGATGTCATACATGAATTAATTCATTTAGTCTTCATGAAAATGATACACAAAGGGTGTCACTGTCAGCAAGTGACAAGTACAGAGACTGAGGCCAGATGGGTAAAGTAACTTGGTTGTGTTAGAACAATAAGTAGCCCCCTCTACTTTGGCCAGTCAGCGTGGTGGAGGGGGGAGGGTACCAGCGCACCATTAGAACATTTTGGGTTATTTATTTATTTATTTTAGTCTTCCAAATGAAGTTGCTTTAAAGAAGATATATAAAGAAGAAAAAAACTTGAAGGAAAAGTGAGTTATGGTGGAAAGAAAAATCTTCATTAGAACTAAAAAACATACTCCCAAAATAAAAGGAAAAAAGGTAACCATTGCCTTTCTTTGTCTCTCTCTGCTTGTTTGTTTGTTTGTGTGTTTATTTTTCCTTAAAATAAGAGAAAAGTGGAGATAAATTCAGGAGAAAGAAATCAAGGACCATTACAAGAAAGGAAACTAAAAAGCAACCCAATTATATGGTAAGCACATGTTTTATATTTCAAGAAACTGCTTAACTTTTTTCAAAAGTAGTTTTCCCATTTCACATCCCCACCACCGTTCCAGCCCACTCTTGGTATGCCAGTCTTGTCAACATTAGCTAACAGATGTGCATTGCTTTTTATGTGTACCATGACTTCATTCACACTGTAGTTTTACTTTACTGTTTCTTTAGACAGGGTCTTACTATGTAACCTTGAACATCCTATGTAAGCCAAACTGTCTTCAATCTTGATGAGATCTGCCAGCCTCTACCTTTTTGCTTCTTTGCCTCTCTGCCTCTCTGCCTCTCTGCCTCTCTGCCTCTCTGCCTCTCTGCCTCTCTGCCTCTCTGCCTCTCTGCCTCTCTGCCTCTCTGCCTCTCTGCCTCTGCCTCTCTGCCTCTCTGCCTCTCTGCCTCTCTGCCTCTCTGCCTCTCTGCCTCTCTGCCTCTCTGCCTCTCTGCCTCTCTGCCTCTCTGCCTCTCTGCCTCTCTGCCTCTCTGCCTCTGCCTCTCTGCCTCTGCCTCTCTGCCTCTCTGCCTCTCTGCCTCTCTGCCTCTCTGCCTCTCTGCCTCTCTGCCTCTCTGCCTCTCTGCCTCTCTGCCTCTCTGCCTCTCTGCCTCTCTGCCTCTCTGCCTCTCTGCCTCTCTGCCTCTCTGCCTCTCTGCCTCTCTGCCTCTCTGCCTCTCTGCCTCTCTGCCTCTCTGCCTCTCTGCCTCTCTGCCTCTCTGCCTCTCTGCCTCTCTGCCTCTCTGCCTCTCTGCCTCTCTGCCTCTCTGCCTCTCTGCCTCTCTGCCTCTCTGCCTCTCTGCCTCTGCCTCTCTGCCTCTGCCTCTGCCACTCTGCCTCTGCCACTCTGCCTCTGCCTCTCTGCCTCTCTGCCTCTGCCTCTCTGCCTCTGCCTCTCTGCCTCTGCCTCTGCCTCTCTGCCTTTGCCTCTCTGCCTCTGCCTCTGACTCTCTGCCTCTGACTCTCTGCCTCTGACTCTCTGCCTCTGACTCTCTGCCTCTGACTCTGCCTCTCTGCCTCTGCCTCTGACTCTGCCTCTCTGCCTCTCTACCTCTGCCTTTGCCTCTGCCTCTGCCTCTCTGCCTCTGCCTCTCTGCCTCTCTGCCTCTCTGCCTCTCTGCCTCTCTGTCTCTCTGCCTCTCTGCCTCTCTGCCTCTCTGCCTCTCCACTGCTTCCTGAGTGCTGGAATTAAAGGCATGCACCACCCCACTCTCATTTGTCCTACTTTTTTAATGCAGTTGGTTATTTTCCTCCTCATTAATTTTAAGAATTACAGCCATTCTATTCATAACTACTTCCCTGAAAGAATTAGAATATATTTACCTAAGGCCACATAGCTCATAGCAGCTGTAAGGGTTAACAGTGTTAAAAGGAAAAAAAAAAAAAACCAGAAATTTTCATCAAGTGAATGCTTAAATATACTGTGGTATCTCCACACAAAACAAATTTTAAAAAATCCAGTCACCAATCATAGGTAAGTTTCATGAGTAAAAGGAGAAAAAAAAAGATAGGAATAGTGGGTTTAATTTATAGAAAATTTTAGACAGTGCAGACTTCTATATAACAACAGAGCACAGTGTTTGAAATACAAGAGATAGAGACCGATTATAGAAAGACCACATTGTAGATAGGTCCACTGTCTTAACTTTAGCAATCACGACATGGCAATATAAGTACATCAAAACTTACCAAGATATACACCTCAAATACATGCAGGCCACTGTGCGGCAATGACAGCAGGGAAATAACTGATTACAATAGAGAAGCTAAAGTAATAAACAAAAGATAGCTCGGAATACCATCCTCTTTCCATAGCTGAGGGGCTAATTCACCATCTAAGCTAATTGAAAGGAAAGGTGTAAATAATGAATCACTCCTGAGGAAGATAGTAATAAAGGAGAATGATGACCTTACATTTTTCAAATTTATGGTGGAATAAAATTCATGATTAATTCCTGTAGAATTTAATTCAAAGGTTATTGCTTAGTGAGTAGAGGTTCTTAGAACTATTGAATCAGAGTATCCAATCTAGAAAAAAAATCCTCATTAAATATAAAATGTTTCTCGAAAAACCAAAATAAAGAAATACAAAATGTTCTAGTTGTACAAAATAGTCACTGCTTTATTAAACACACACACACGCAAATCTACTCTATATCTCTCACACTGTGAATATCCAAATACTTGTTATCCACCTGTTTTCCTTGCATTTTTACAGCTTCTATAATTAGAACATTGCTTTTATACATTCTAAAAATCTTCATGATTTACAGACACAAATAACTAAATGCATGCTTATATAATAAAATGTTATTTGGGATATATTACAGTGACAATTATAATAACCTTAAAATAGCAAGCCATGTGGTAATCAATAGTGCCTGTGTGCTTTCAGTTCTCCAAGAATCTGAGCTTACTAAGGAAAAGTTAACACTTGCTAAAATAATACTGTTAAGTTTTCCAAGATGTACAAGAAAGAAAAGTCGTGATTCAATGGAGTTGAAAAATGACACCACAGTAAAAGAATTTATATTTCTGGGTCTAACTCAGTCCCAACACTTGAGCCTGGTCTTATTTCTTGTTTTGTGTTTTGTGTATGTGACAACTCTGCTTGGGAATCTGCTCATCATGATCATTGTGACCTTTGAGTCCCGTCTGCACACACCCATGTACTTCCTGCTCCGAAACCTTGCCATTCTAGACATCTGCTTCTCCTCCATCACAGCCCCGAAGGTCTTGGTGGACCTTCTGGCAAAGGAAAAGACCATTTCCTATGCAAAATGCATGACACAGATGTTTTTCTTCCATCTGCTTGGTGGGGCAGACATTTTTTCTCTCTCTGTGATGGCATTCGATCGATACATGGCCATCTCCAAGCCCCTGCACTATGTGACCATCATGAGTAGTAGGCGGTGCACAGCCCTCATCGTGGCCTCTTGGCTAGGGGGCTTTGTCCACTCCATAGTGCAGATCTCCCTCTTGCTCCCACTCCCCTTCTGTGGACCCAATGTTCTTGATACTTTCTACTGCGATGTCCCCCAGGTTCTCAAACTCGCCTGCACAGACACCTTTGTTCTTGAGCTCCTGATGATCTCAAACAATGGCCTGGTCACTACCCTATGGTTTATATTCCTTTTGGTGTCCTACATGGTCATCTTGATGATGTTGAGGTCTCAGGCAGGAGAGAACAGGAGAAAAGCCATCTCCACCTGCACCTCCCACATCACTGTGGTCACCCTGCATTTTGTGCCCTGCATCTATGTCTACGCCAGACCCTTCACTGCCCTCCCCACAGATAAAGCCATCTCTGTCACCTTCACAGTCATCTCCCCTCTGCTCAATCCCTTGATCTACACTCTGAGAAACCAGGAAATTAAATCAGCTATAAGGAGACTAAAGAGAAAACTCACACCTCTCGAAAAGTAATACAAGAAGAAACCCCAACTCTTGTTACCAGAAACTGTTTTCATTACGTTTTCTGTACATTTAAATATTCACATATTGTCAACTAACCAACTACACTTTCTAGAAAACCATTTGCTTTCCTATTTATAATAGTCGTAATTTATAACCCAATTTCTATATGACACAAAGTAAATAATCTTACAGGATTGGGCTGCTTGATTTATATGTTATTTAGTTGGTTGGTTTTGAAACAAGGTCTCACCATGCTATCCCTAGCTGGCCTTGAACTCATAGAGATCCACATGTCTCTGCCTCCCAAATACTGGGATTGAAGGCATAAGCCACCAGGCTTGGCCTGTTTTCTTCTTTATTTTTAAGAATAATTTGTTTTATTATTATGTGCATGGATGGTTTGTCAGGATATATGTGTGTGTACCATGTGTATGCCTGATGCCTATGGAGGCTAGAAGAGAGCATTGAATCCCCTAGAACTAGAGTTACAGATGGTTGTGAGCAGCTGAGTGCTAGAAACCAAACCTGGGTTACCTGCAAGAGCAAGCAAGTGCTCTTAATGGCTGAGCCATTTCTTCAGCCTTTGATTAATATATTTTCAATCAAAGACCAAGTTGATATATCAATCAACTTCATTAACCTTAACTCTTTTATTTCTGAAAGGAAAGGAGTTAGAACTGATGGGTTTGACTATAATTCCAGTACTTGGAAGGTAGTGGCAAGGGATCAGGAACTCGAGGCCACCTAGAAGCCAACCTGGGCTATTTGAGAACCCATCTTAAAACACTAAGCAATAAAAAAAAGGAAAAACACTCCAGAAATTAAAAGTTGTTTGTTCAAGGTCTTTAGCCAAGTTAGGCACAAAAAATGTCTTTAACAACCAATTCGCCGGGCAGTGGTGGCACATGCCTTTAATCCCAGCACTTGGGAGGCAGAGGCAGGTGGATTTCTGAGTTCGAGGCCAGCTTGGTCTACCGAGTGAGTTCCAGGACAGCCAGGGCTACACAGAGAAACCCTGTCTCGAAAAACCAAAAAAAAAAAAAAAAAAACAATTCATTGGGTTTCTTAACACATGATTATAATTTCTTACATTGTTGGGTCTGCTGTACAAAACTGTACTCCTGTTCTAGAAGGCTTTCACGTTCAGTGTCTCTGAGGGCCACATTCATGGGTTTGGTAATTTGCTTCTATTTAGTTAGACCCTTAATGGACATAGGCTTGTGAAAATGTTCCCAGATTATAATGATCATCCTCCTGGATTCCTGTCATGAACGAAGCTTGACAAGAGTGCTCATAACCTTGAAGGTATTTATGGTGATGCAGAGTAAGAGTTGCCAGTTTGACATCCTCATAATGAGCTTAGAAAGGACCCCATACATGGACCAATCCATTCCCAACATCTGAGTGACTGTTCAGTTGTCAGCTTACTAGGTTGGTTTCACTATTCATGTTTCCTGATACATGGGATTGGGGGGCACATGGCAAGGGATGGGAATAGGAGAGACAAGGAGGGCAGGAGGGAGAGAGAAAGAGAAGATTAAAGTCTTAGCTATCTGTTTTATGAACCTATTAGCATTTATGGAAAGGCCAGATAGACTAGTGTTACTGTCTAGGAATGTAGTAATGCCAAGCAGCTGAAAGTGTTAGCTTCAAAATTACAAGACAGAGTCATCATCAGGCCTTTGTCTGCCACCTGCAAGTTCTGAGGTTTTGAGCAAGTTAGTCTTCTCTCCAAAAGTCATTCACTGCTCACATACATGAAAGTGATTATAATACTCCTCACATAGGGGTTTGGTTTGGTTTTGGTGGTTGCGGTGGTAAGTTTGGAGGGTTTGTTTTGTTTTGTTTTGTTTTGTTTTGTTTTGTTTTTTGTTTGAGACAAGGTTTCTCTGTGTAGCTCAGGCTATCCTGAAACTTGCTATGTAGACCAATCTGACCTCAAACTCACAAAGATCCACCTGCTTCTGCCTCCCAAGAGCTGGGATTGAAGGTGTGCACCACCACTACCCAACTCATAGAATCTTAAGGCTCAAATAATACTATATTTATGAAACATAACTATATCACATAGTTAATCCTTAGTAATAGGCAAATGTCACTATTGTATCATCTCTATTTCTCTACCTAACGAGCTTCTGAGCCCCATACGTACATTGACCTGTCACTCTCCTAAATGTTATTCTTCCACATTACTAAAGACAGATGGACTATAAAGAATTGAAAAACATACTGAATTCAAAACATTTATATCATCTTAAAATTATCAGCATCAAAACATGACAATAGCCTTGCTTGTCATTTATAAAACCCCAAGGGACATCTATAGAGACAGTTCAGTGATTAAGATTCCTTGTTGTTCTTGAAAAAGACCCAAGTTCAGTTCCCAGCACCCACATGATGGTTCACAACCATCTGTAATTCTAGATCCAAGGGATCTGATGCCTTCTTCTGGCCTCTATGAACACCAAATTTTTATGTGGTACATATGCATATATGCAGGCAAATAAAAATAAATTAAATATATATTTATATCATTTATATATGTGAAAAGTAAATTAAATATATATTTATATCAATATATATATGAAAAGTAAAATAAATACATCTTTTAAAAAGAGATACCCTGAAGCTGATGAAAGATACATCACAGGAGAATTTTATAGCTAAAGAAAAGCTATGAATTATAGGTAAACCCTCAGGACTAGGGGCCTCAATAAGTAAACCAC
The DNA here is from genome assembly GCF_011762505.2 of Arvicanthis niloticus. NCBI lineage: Eukaryota > Metazoa > Chordata > Mammalia > Rodentia > Muridae > Arvicanthis > Arvicanthis niloticus. Next base: position 120,238,710 of record NC_047658.1, on the reverse strand, counting down.
TTACCTTGTAAGATAGAGAATTTTTAATCCCATAGCTGGGGAGATGGAAATAAAAATGTTTCTGGGGATCACTGACCAGCCAGTCTGGCCCAAGTGGTGATCTCCAGCCCAGTGAGAAGCCTGTCTTAAAGGAGTTGGGTGGCATTCCTGAGGATATTGTCTGAGAACACACAGAGGAAAAGCGAGCCCAAGGAGAGTTCTCCAAAACATGGTGAGTATGGAAGACAAACTTGATATGTCTCCCCACTGGATTCCTCTTGGCCCCATCACCTGATTGACCACATCTAAGTGTTTACACTATTAACTTACTTCCTTAAGCATAGGAATCCTAGGAAGCATTCTCACTCTCCAGATTACTGATCTTAGGGTCCTGCTACCTTGCCCTGGTACCTCTGGTGTCTAGAGTAGCCCTGGCTGGACTAAAACTCATAGACCAAGCTGGCTTTGAAGTCACAGAGCCCCACCTGCCTCCTCTGCCCCCTGCCCCCTGCCCCCTGCCCCCTGCCCCCTGCCCCCTGCCCCCTGCCCCCTGCTCCCTGCCCCCTGCCCCCTGCCCCCTGCCTCTGCATGCTAGGATTAAACCAATATGCCATTGTGTCTGAGCCTTGGGGTTTTCTTTATGAAATTGCCTATGAAAAGTACATACCAGGGTTGGAGAAATGGCTCAGTGGTTAAGAGCACTTTCTGTTCTTCCAGAGGTCCCTAGTTCAAGTCCCAGCAACCATATGGTGGCTCACAACTATCTATATAATGTGGCGTGATGTCTTCTTCTGGCATGCAAGTGTACATGCAGATAGAGTACTCAAATACATAAAATAAATGTCTTTTAAAAAAAAAAAGTACACACCAAACAACCCTAACTGCCTATCTCACACTAATGTGTCCTTATTTCCTTATCTATCTCTTGCAAGATATTCAAATCAATGCCTTTATCTCTCTTAGATTCTGACAGCATAATATATCTGAGCCAATATATGTCAGACTAGAATCCCAAGATGTCAGGGATCCTGAAACCTTGCCATATGTTTATATCTAATAACTCCCATGAACCATGCCTAAGCACACCTAAGCATGGCCTGAGTTAGTACCCTAGGAAACAGCCATTACATCTGATAGTACAGACATTTATTGGGATCATGTAAATTTCAAGTTGAACTAAATTTTTTTTTCATTTAAAAAATGTTTGTTTTCACCTGATGCATTGGCATATATTCATCAAATAAAATTATTTATATTTTCAGTGTACAATGTAAAATATAATACAATGATGTGTTTTGATGGTTTTTATGTTCCATTCTGAAGAACCTCAGAAGGGTCAAGTAAATCCATGCACATATCACTTTTTAAATGTACTTTGGTCACTATGTTCTCTCACTCAAATGTAATGATTAACATCTCTGAGTGCCCCAAAATATATATATATATATATATATACATTTACTTATAAAGTAAGTAACTTAAATATCAAAACCTGTCACCACGCTGCCTCTCTAGACTCTGAGTAAATTGTGAATCTCAACTATGTCGATTAAAATAGCTGCCCAGGGACCATGCACATCTCACTTTAAAAAGTAAATTAGGTGTTTGAATCTGCATAATGCAGCTCCGAGAACTGCAGCTACAAAGCTCTTGTTTTTGCCATCGCTACACTTTCCGTTTAGTTCCATTTCCCAACTGATTTCAAGCAAAGTAACTTTTGACCAAGAGGGAAAACACAACATTTTCTTCCTGAAGCAAAGAAAATTGTCTCCCTGTTCTTCCTTCTGAGGAAAAGCCACATCCCAAAGGAGCACTGATACATCGTGTGTGTGTGTGTGTGTGTGTGTGTGTGTGTGTGTGTGTGTGTGTGTGTAAAAGTGACAGAAGGTGACAGGAAGAAGGGGGAGCTGCTGACATTTTAATGACATAATAATAACTCCCATGGGAGTTCCATTGTATTGGCCACTGCATCCACATAATCCCGGTAATATTCCCTTTACTGTTTCCTATAATGGGCTGAGGCTAAGGGACTGGTATGGGTAGCCCAGACACTACAGAGCAAAGCAGAAGAGTCAGAACATTGTGGGTCCCTAAGGTTGCTCACTAGACCCATCCCATTTCCCAGGCCCTTGCACTCCTACACCCCACACCCACATTGCCTCTTACCCTCAACCCCTACACCTACATCCCCTCAGTTCAAAAGAAGATATGATCAGTAGTCTTGAGACAGATAGTCTTCTATGTTACATGTAGAATTCCCAGCAAACAGACATCCAAGACTCAATTAAAGTATTGAAAAATACTATAAGGTCGGTTTCCACTTGGCAGTTAAGCCATCATTGAACTTCTGAAACCATTATCTACTAATGTTGACTTTTCAGAAATGCTACAAGTGTATAGAATGCTCCCAACAAAGCGAGAGTCTTAAAGCAACAAAAAGAAGTTACAGTTTCTCCCTTGAAGAAGATAGAAAGTGTAACTTACACAGCACAGAATAAGGATAAGAATAAGGATGAGAGGGCTGTCTCTGCATCTCACTCTGTAGGACTTTAAGACGGTGGCTTCTACCTTCATATATGAAGTCTAATGAGTTTCACTCCTTGCTCAGGAATGGAGATTAGAAGCCTTGAATGAGACATTTTTATTGTATTGGGGATCAAACCCAGGGTCTTGTACATGCTAGGCAAGAACTTTACCACTGAGCCAAATCCTTAGTCCAAGTAAGGTGTTCTGGTGACTCACTTATCTGTATGACCATGTGCCACCAACAATGAATAATGCTCCTAAAGCTTTAGGGTTCAATGAAAAAGAAGGTACTTGTGGGATAGTGAGATGGTTCAGTGAGTAAAAGCACTTGCCATCAAGCGTTGACAACCTGAGTTCAATCCCTCTGACCCATATGATGGAAGAATAGAACTGACTTCTGCAAGTTGTCCTCTGACCTCCATGTGTGAGCCGAGGCAAATGGAAATGGGTAAATATACATAATGAACAAATAAATACATATATAGAGAAGTATATGTATAATAATTAGAAATAATTTGGGAGGAAGAGTTTATTTGGCTTACATTTCCATATTATTGTTCATATTGAAGGGAGCCAGGAATCCAAACAGGGCAAGAACCTAGAGGCAGGAACTGATGCAGAGAACTTGGAGGGATGCTACTTACCGGCTTAATCTCCATGACTTGCTCAGTCTGCTTTCTTACAGAACCCAGGACCACCAGCCCAGGAATGGCACTACCCACGATGGGCTCAGCCTTCCCACATAAATCACCAATTAAGAAAATGCCTGCCAGGCAGTGATGGCGCACGCCTTTAATCACAGCACTTGGGAGGCACAGGCAGGCAGATTTCTGAGTTCAAGGCCAGCCTGTTCTACAGAGTGAGTTCCAGGACAGCCAAGGCTATACAGAAAAACCAAAAAAAAAAAAAAAGCCTTAAGGAGATATTTTCTCAGTTGCAGTCCCCTCCTTTCATCTAACTCCAGTTTGTATGCCAAGTTCATGTAAGACTAGCCAGCACAGTAGAAAGAAAATTTCAGACCAATTTCCCTTAGGAACACTGATGCTAAAATACTCACAAACAGAATCCAAGAACACATCAAAAACATCATCCACAATGATCAAGTAAACTTCATCCCAGGGATGCAGGGATGGTTCAACATATAAAAATCCATCAAGATAATCCACCATAGAAACAAACTGAAAGAAAAAAACATGATCACCTCATTAGATGCTGAGAAAGCCTTTGACAAAATCCAACACTCCTTCTTGATAAAAATCTTGGTGAGATCAGGGATACAAGGCACATACCTAAACACAATAAAGGCAGTATATAGCAAGCTGAAAGCCAACATAAAATTAAATGGATAGAAACTTAAAGCAATCCCACTAAAATCAAGAACAAGACAAGGCTGCCCACTCTCTCTGTATGTATTCAATTTAGTACTTGAAGTTTTAACTAGAGCAGTAATACTCAAGGGGATACAAATTGGAAAAGAAGAAGTCAAAATATTACTATTTGAAAATTATATGGTAGTATATATAAGTGACCCAAAAAAATTCTACCAAAGAACTCCTACAGCTGATAAACACCTTCAGCAAAGTAACTGGATAAAAAATTAACTCAAAAAATCAGTAGCCCTCCTTTATACAGATGATAAAACAGGTTGAAGAAGAAATTAGGGAAACAACACCCTTCACAACTGCCACAAATAATATAAATAATACAAATAATATAAAATATCTTGGTATAACTATAACCAAGCAAACAAAAAACTTGTATGACAAGAACTGCAAGTCTTTGAAAAAAGAAAATAAATATATCAGAAGTGGGAAAGATCTCCCATGGTTTTAGATTGGTAGGATTAGCACAGCAAAATTGGCCCCATCTTATCAAAAGTAATCTACAGATTCAATGCAATTTCCATCAAAATTCCAATATAATTCTTTACAGACCTTGATAAATGTAAATTTTTAAAAAGTAAAATATTTTCAAAATTGAAAAACAGAAAAACTTCAACATAGAGGACATTTTAGAACCTGAACCCACTGCAGACAATGAGACATACTTTGCTCAATGGGACACTGAGGTAGCAGGGATTCCTCGGTTTGCAGGTTCATGTCCATGACATTTGCTGGGATTGTTTCCAACAAATGCTCTGCCATAGGCCACAGGTTGGTTTCTAATTTCAAGAGCCCAAGTTTTTGAAGAATCGGGGAATTATAGTTCTCTATCTATTCTTGTCCTAGTTAGATTTGCTATTACTGTGATGAAACACCATGACCAAAAGTAACTTAGGGAGAAAAGCATTTATTTGGCTTACATTTTGACAGCATGTTCATCATGGAAGGAAGTCTGGACAGAAACTCAACAGAGCAGGGACCTGGAGGCAGGAGCTGATGCAGGGGTGGTGGAGGAGTTGCTTACTGACTTGCTCATCCTGTTTTGTTCAGCCTGCCTTCTTATAGAACCCAAGACTACCAGGCCAGGGATAGTACCACCTATCATGGTCTGCATTCCTTTATCAGTCACCTACGGGCTTGGTGAGAGATGATCCTACAGAGGCACTTTCTCAGTTGAGGATTCCTTCTCTCTGATGACTCTAGATTGTGTCAAGTTGACATAAAACTAACCACCACTGCTCCCTTGCCTCTTTCTGTTTTGCTTGTTTTTCAATACAGGTGGAGCTCTTTGTTCAAGGTCAGCCTGGTCTACATAATGAGTTCCAGGACAACCAGGGCTACATATAGAGTGACAGAAATGTCCTGAACTAAGGCCAGTGGAGAGAGACAAGAAGATGTTAGTTTTTCATGTGAGTGAATAAATAAGAGGGTGCTTCTTGGAAAAGTATGATCTTTTAACAGTTTTCCCCCAAAGACTAGAAGAATAAAGTGAAATCAAATCAGAGAAATCAAATCTACATTCAGAATAAAAACATCTATGTGTGGATATTGAGGTTAGCCAAGTAACAAACGAGACTGAGAAGACCTGAAGTCCATCTGGAAGCTAAAAACCTAAAGGTGACTCTGACAGCAATTGGTGAAGACTACAGTTATACAACAGGAAAAGTAACTGCTATCAAAGTGGATGACCCATTACATTTTGTTTTATATAAAGTTTGTTAATGGGGGCAGGGACACATACGTATACAGGACTACAAATGCACCTTGCATACAATACAGAGGACAGAGGTTAACATCTATGTCTTCCTTGATTGATCTCCACTTTATTCTCTGAGACGATCTCTCTGAACCCAGAATGTTTTAATTAAACTGGTATAGCTAAGCATCTTGTCTCAGGGATTTCCTCATCTCTGCTTCCTGGTGTCTGGGATAACCGGAAGTCTATACCATACCTTCCCAGGTTCTTATTAGGATCCAAACAAGAACTGATCACTACATGGCATGACAAACTCGGAGTCATCTATCCAGAACCACAGAAGTCACTCTTTAGACATGCCATTAAGATGTTACAGAGGAAATAGTCAATATTTACTAATTTTTTTGAGATAGGGTCTCACTGTATAGTCCTGATTGATCTGGTACTCATCCAGGATTCCCCCATCTCTACTTCCTGGTGTCTGGGATAACCGGAAGTCTATACCATACCTTCCCAGCTTCTTCTTAGGATCCAAGCAAGAGCTGATCACTACATGGCATGACAAACACTGAGTCATCAATCTAGCCCACAGAAGTCACTCTTTAGACATGCCACTAAGATTCTACAGAGGAAATAGTCACATATTTGCTATTTTTTTGAGACAGGGTTTTACATACTTCTCGTTGATCTAGAACTCACAGATATTCTACTCCTACCTCCCAAGTATTACATGATTTTTAATTTTAACTTTTTCTTGAAATAGAATTGACTTATATATAGAAAATGCACTTGCATGCACAGTTCAATAAATCTGTACACAAAATTGAAAATGCCTTTGTACCAAGCACCAGGTTGATACATTATAAACTCCTTAGGCTCCTCCCTCAAGCTCCCTTCAAATGTGTCTACATTAATAAAACAAAAGCATGTTTAGTTTTTGGTACATAGGCTACTTAGAATAACAATGTCTGAAAATTCACTTATACTGTTACAATGGTCACCAGTCTTATTGCTGCTGTGTATTGTATAAGCTCCACACTGTCTTTTCTGTTATCAGTGGGGAGTTATGTGTCCTTTGCTGATTTCAGGAAATTGTGATATGAACACTTTTCCAGCTATCTCTTGGCAGACATCAGTATAAATATATATCCTTAGAAGAAATACATAAAAATAGATCTCTACAGAATATAATGTATAAAGATACATATCACATATGTGTGTGTATACATGCAGAGTTACATAATTAAGCAGTAAAGATGCCAAACCAATCTCACATAGCACTTGCATTGTGTAAGGGTCCTGGTAGGTCCCAAACCTTCACCATTCACTTGGTATTTTTCATTTGCTTTATTATTGTTACATTTTTTTAAATAATTTTCCTTCATCTTCTCCATTGGTGGAGAGGAGCCTGAGAAAAAGAAGGTCCAGCAACAGGCCCAAAATGGGATCCAGCTCAAAGGGAGACCCCAAGGCCTGACACTATTACTGAGGCTATGGAGCATGCACAAAAAGGAACTTATCACGACTGCCCTCTGAAAGATCCAAAGAGCAGCTGAAAGAGTCAGATGCAGATATTTGCATCCAACCAATGAACAGTAACTGCTGACCCCTGTGGTTGAATTAGGGAAAAGCTGGAAGAAGCTGAGGAAGGCGACCCTGTAGGAGGACCAGGAGTCTCAATTAACCTGGAGCCCTAGGATCTCTCAGACACCGAGCCACCAACCAGGCAGCATACACCAGCTGATATGAGGCCCCCAACACATATACAGCAGAGGACTGCCAGGTCTTGGTTCAGTCAGAGAAGATGCACCTAACCATGAAGAGACTGGAGGCCCCAGGGAGTTTAGACATCTGATGGGGTAGAAATTGGGAGGTTGGGGACATCCTCATGGAGACAGGGGGACGGAGAGGAGGTATAGGACATAGAACAGTCAGAGGGTAGACTGTGAGGGGAATAAAATCTCGAGTGTAAAAAAGGAGATTAAATAAAAAGAAGGAATATATATATATATAAATAAAACAATAATAATTTCCTTCCTCTTTTTTATTCTAGTCCTTCTTGTGTGTAAGATCACCTGTTATAATTTTTAACTGCTATTTAGATATCCTTTCTTGTGCAGAATTGGTCTCTGTCTCTTCCATTGCACTGAGTTAGTGACAGAATCTACCTGCTTAATGACTGAGTCAGAATTCTGGGTAATCTTTCAGGTAATATCTACGTCTTAAACTGCAATCACAGAACATGCATTTTAAAAGAATTTTTTGCCAGGCAGTGCTGTATACCTTTAATCCAAGCACTCAGGAGACAGAAGCAGGAGGATCTCTGAGTTCAATGCCATCCTGTCAAGGCAACAAAACAAGTTCCAGGATGGCCAGAGCTATAGAGAGAAACCCTGGAGAGAAAGAGACCAGTGGGAGGAGAGAGGAAGGAAATTTTTTTCCCTCCTTAAGTCCTTAAGTCCAAACCACATTAAAATTTAGACCATATAATACAGTCTTTATACTGTTATTCTCCCAGAGATGCACTTGAAAGGGGATATGTGACCTGAAGGATCAGGGAAATTGTGCCACAATGAAAGAATTTGCTTCCTGGAGATTGCTCAATCCCAAGAGCTGAGCTAGATTTTATCTGCCTTGCTTCTGGTGTGACAACTCTGACAGGAAACCTCAGCACCATCACCCGTGACTCTCTCACATCTCACATCCCTGTGAACTTCCTGCTCCACAGTCTGTCTTCCTCTCATCACACTCCGTGATCAGTCAGTCTGTCAGGAAGAGAATCATCTCCTGAATGGCTGTCACCCAGATGCTCTCCCATCTTCTTCCGTCCTCTGCAAAAAAAAAAAAAAAAAAAAAAAAAAAAAAAAAATCCTGTCACCAGAGACATACTTTCATGAGCTGGTTACCTAGCCTGCCTTTAAGTTGTCCTTTTGTTTATTTGGTTATATATTTTTTAACCACCTCTCTTGATACCAAAAGAGCTCATGAGTTCTAGAAGAAAAATGTGACAAATTATTGCAAAATAAAAAAAAAAAAATCTGAAAGCAATTTAATCAGGAAGATTTACAAAGAAAAAAGAGTGGAAGGCAACCGAGCATGTCAGCAACACACAGGGAAGTGTTTAGTTCTTGGCCATAAGAATAGTTAACAGCTCAGGAGTCTAAGCCTACCAGATGAGAGACACTATCTCAAAAGTAAGGTGGAGAGTAAGCAAGGAAGACACCCAATGGCAACCTCTGCCCTCCTCGTTCCGTTAGCATGGGCACATGCACCTACATACACATGCATATACACAGGAACACACACATAACATTCCCACACATACAGAAAAGATAAAAACAAATGAATAATAATCTTAACATGATAATCTTAAGAACAAAGAAAACTGTGGTGGGTTTGGTTTGGTTTTTTTTTTTTTGTTTTTTGGTTTTTTTTATCTCTATGATACTTCTGAATATGTAAATAGATCAACAAGAAAAAAAATAGATATGATAAAATGCCCCACACGAAGAATTGTGTTCACTTTTTCTAAATTCCTGTCTGAAGTGGAAACTTCTGGCTTCTTTGGAAAGTCAGTTGTGTCAGATGGAGTTTTGCTGGGGCAAACATGAAACAGATGAAGAAGTGTTTTCGTGAAGCCGACACTAGTGGAAGGATGTTTTGCTAAAGCAAGCACATGAAAGGACATATGATGAAGGATTCTTTGCTAACACCACACACATATTGGTTTGCCTTACATTGCCTAGCTGAGTCCATTTGTGGTGACTCCATATAGAGAAATGCACCCTCTTTCATTCCTTTTACTTTTGATGATGTACTCTTCCATAACAAAAGTATTTCCTCCCCAGGAGACAGAAGTAGAGGAAATGTGAGCCAATGGTACAGAGCATCACTTACAGCAGAGTCAAAGAATTTGTTTCTCAAGGACTGACAGGCGCAGTCCAAGAGCTGAGTTTGGTCTTGTTTCTTTTCTCGTTCTTGGTGTACACAGCAACTGTGCTGGGCAACCTCCTCATCATGGTCACTGTGACCTGGGAGCTCCACCTCCACACTCCCATGTACCTCCTGCTTCACAGCCTGTCTGCCTTAGACATCTGCTTCTCCTCTATCACTGCTCCAAAAGTCCTAGTGGACCTTCTCTCAAGAAGAAAGACCATCTCTTTCAATGGTTTCATCATTCATATCTTTTTCTTCCATCTGCTTGGTGGGGCAGATATTTTTTTCTCTCTATGTGATGGCATTTGATCAATACATGGCATCTTCAAGCCCCTGCACTATGTGACCATCAGGAGTAGGGGGTGATGCTCAACCCTCATTGTGGCTTCCTGAGTGGGTGGCTTTGTCCTCTCCATAGTGCAGATCTCCCTCCTGCTCCCACTTCCGTTCTGTAGACCCAGTGTTGACACTTTCTACTGTGATGTCCCCAGGTCCTCGAGCTCACCTGTACCAACACCTTTGCTTTGAAGTCTTAATGATTTCTATCAATGTCTTGCATCTCTACCCTATGGTTTGTCTTTCTGCTAGTGAAATACACAGTCATCTTGACAATGCTAAAGTCACACACAGGAAAGGACAGAGAAAAGCCATCTCAACCTGTACCCAAATCACTGTGGTCACCCTGCACTTTGTGCCCTGCATTTATGTCTATGACAAACCTTTTACTGCCCTCCCCATGGACAGAGCTGTCTCTGTCACATTCACTGTCATCATTCTGTCCTCAACCCAATGATCTGTACCCTGAGAAACCAAGAAAAGAAGTCAGCCATAAAAAGACTCAGAAAAAGACTTCGACCTTCTTAAAAGTAATGCATACTATTATAAGTCTCCAATTAGAAAACTCAGAACTTAAAGACAAAAGACCTTAATCAATAGGCAGTGTTTTTCTTCCATCTGCTTGATGGAGCAGATGTTTATCTGTCGGTGTCTATCCTTACTGCACAGTGGAGTCCTCAAAACTCTAGAGACAGTAGTCTTTCTAGGGTTTCCTCATGGTGAGGTTGCTGACAACATAGAGCCTTAGCTATATAAATTGTTGATTCTTTACAAATCATGGAGCTTGAGGACCTGGGGGACATCACAGTAGAAAGCATCAACATTGGGTCCACAGAAAGGAAGCTGGATCAAGAGAGATGTGCGCAATGGAGTGGACAAAGCCCCCTACCCAGGAAGCCAGGAGAGATGGCTAAGCAGTTAAGAACCTTGCTGTTCCTGCGGAGAATCTGAGTTCAATTCCCAGTTCCCACATCAGGCAGCTCACAACACTCCAGGGGATCTGACATTTCTGGTCTCTGACAGACCCAAAGACACACATGCATGCAATAAAAAATAAAATGTTAGCTCTTAGGTACACAAATGCTTGTGAGACTCGAACACTTTGTTTTACTCATAAGAAAATAGAGTCCAGGAGAAGATTTGATCTTATCTGATGGGAGTGTTGTTTTTATTTAGGGATTGCTGGGTTTTTTATTGGTTTCTGGCTTATTGTTGTATGTGTAGTGCTAGAAATTGAACTTATGAGATTTCTTTTCTATTAAAAGGGGCTAACATACCAAAGGCCAATAGTCCATAAACATCCCCCATCTCATGAAATCCCTACATATCTGTCTATGTGCCCAATATCCCTGAGACTTTACTATCACATCCTTCCTCTTAAGCTGATTGTAAATTAGACAATCACATCCTAGTATGAGCTCATGTTCCCATCAATGAGATGAGACACAGACAATCACAATTAGCACAAAAACAAAGTGAATTTCCCTCTCCAGTGTGCTTGCTTGCTGGGTTTGGGTTATGGCATGTTATAGCTCACATCAGTGCACCCCTTTTTACAAAAAGAAATCGCCTTGCAGGGTTACCGTCACTTTGTACATGTGCTTTGTGTGACACCAAGAAATAGTCTCTTCCAGCAAACCTATGGCATCACACATGCTAGGTAAGTACTCTGCCACTGAGGTTACCTGCAGCTCATGACTTGATTCTTGAATTGTGTCTGCACAATGTATTGTCCAGTAAGTAATCAGTAAAATGGCCTCCCAGGCACCCGGAGTAAAGTTAATAAAACCCAGCCACTTCTCCTCACTTGGAACTAATAGAACTGGTTTTCCATTGGAAGATCTCCATTCCATTTTCCTAAAGAAGCTTCTAAACTGCCCTTTTGAAATGCAAGAAAGAATTCAGATTTCAACAAAAAATTTTCCTATCTAATTAATGCTGGAGGCACAGCTAGATCTGAGATATCTGATTCTTAAATAAGTACACATTCCATTACCCCACCTTCCTCAGACAGAGAGAGGGGAGGGGCGGACACGCTTCTCTGTTGCAGTGTCATGAAAGGCACTTGGTTGCCCTCACCTGACCAAACAGTACATACTGTTTCTGGTACTTACAAAACTCATCACTTTACAGCCTTCCAGGAAGAAAGGCATCCTACCCTGTCCACAGTTTCTTGGTGTGCCTGATGTACTGTGTACAAGAGGTTGAAGCTAAGGAAAAAACAAACAAAGAAACAAAAATCTTCTTTCTGAAAGCTAGAGGCACTGGCTGCCCTTCCGGAGGCTCGGGTTCAATTCCTAGCACCCACACGGCAGCTCACAACTGTCACTAACTCCAGATTCCATTGTCCACTTCACCAGCCCAGTCTATTGTCCATGCTGCTGTCTTTGTCTGAAGAAATAGAGAACAAGATTTAGTTCCAAAGCTGGGCATGGTGGTTCTTGCCTTTAATTTCAGCACTCAAAGGGCAAAGGCAAATGGCTCTCAATAAGTTCCAGGCCAACCTGGTCTACATAGTGAATTTGAGACTGGCCAAGGCTACAGAGTGAGACCCTGTCTCAAAAAACACACACACACAAAAAAAATAGCAACCTTATTTGTCAGTTGTGTAGCTAAAATTGGTTTTGTTTTTTTAGATGTACTAATTAGATTTACATGAGTGCTTGCCCGTGTGTGTGTGTGTGTGTGTGTGTGTGTGTGTGTGTGTGTGTGTGTATGAGCGTGTGTATCGTGTTGGTCCTTGGTGCTTGGGAGGTCAGAAGAGAGCATCAGATTCCTTGGAACTGCAGATACTTGTGAGCCACCACAGGGGTGCTGGGAGTTGAGCCTAGGGACTCTGCAAAAGCAACATATGCTCTTAACCACTAAGCTGTCTCTCCAGCCCCTCCAAGTCCTTTTGATAGACATTTCAAAAGTTGTGAGTTATTTTTAATTAGTAAATTACTTGCTTTTTAATCATTTTGATAAAACACCACCACCAAAACAACTCAAAGAAGAAAGTTTATTTGGAGCTTATGTTTCCTGAGATTTACCAGTTCATCCCCATCAAAGCAGAGAAGCATGGCAGCAACCAGACATGTTGGCAGAAACGGCTGAGAGCTCGTGTCTCAGCCCACAAACAGGAAACAGAGACAGAGCTCAGGGATAGTGAAACCTCGAAGTTCATCTCCGGTGATGTCATTCCTCCAGCAAGACCAAACCTCCTACACCTCCCCAAATGGAGTAAGCAACTGGGGCCATAGCACTTGAGCCAAATTTACAGGATTCTTGCTAAAACTGTGCTATTTGTTTACAAGCTGAGAACAGAGCAGAAACCACGTGTCTTTGTTACTTTCTTATTGCTGTAAAAAGACATCAGGACCAAGGAAACTTATAAAAGAAATCATTTAATTTGGGACTCATGGTTCCATGACCATCATGGCAGGGAGCATGGCAGAAGGCAGGCATGGGGCTACTCATACAGGAGCAGTAGCTGAGAGCTTACATGTTGAGACAATGACCAGGAGGCAGAGCCGGAGTAACTAGAAATGACATGGGTTTTAAAACATCAAAGCCCACCCGCAGACACACCCCATCCAACCAGGGGATGTCTCCTAATCCTCCTGAAACAGTTCCACCAGCTGAGGACCAAGCATTCAAATGATGAGCCCATGGGGCCCATTCTCATTCAAACCACCACACTAAACTTGCTGTGAAGGACCCAGGGGACAAGAGAGTCTCTCTAATGCTTCAGTCTTCGAAGGCCCTGGGGATCCCTTGGGTTGTCAGTGAATTTCTGCTTTACTTCCCTTCTTTCTCTTCACCATGTCCTCAGAGGAGTGAGAGAATGTTCATTTTTCACGTATGCAAAGTGGAGTTTTTTCATATATAGGTGTGGTGGTTTGTATATGCTCAGTCCAGGGAGTGGCACCATTAAGAGGTGTGGCCTTGTTGGATTAGGTGTGTCACTATGGGTGTGGGCTATAAGACCCTCATCCTAGCTGCCTGGGATAAGCCTTCAGATGAAGATGTAGAACTCTCAGCTCTGCCTGTCTGGATGCTGCCATGCTCCCACCTTGATGATAATGGACTGAACCTCTGAACCTGTAAGCCAGCCCAGTTAAATATTATCCTTAAAAGACTTGCCTTGGTCATGGTGTCTGTTCACAGCCCTAAAACCCTAACTAAGACAATAGGTCATATCTTTGTGTACTATTTAACATTTTTTTTTGCCTGACCAATAACCACTAAGATTTTTCTCTTGTACCTTCTTAATACCTGATAGCTTCCAATTTTACATCTTTCTCTATGATAAGTCCCTTTTTTGAAGCTTAAGCATTCTCTAGTAAGGTATTCTCCCACAAGTAAATCTGTGCTTTGTTGGAAAACCTTCAAAGACAAGATCCAAAAGGGTCCTTTCTTTGATCAATGAAACTGAATTACAAAGGAGCTTGAATAGACATTACTTCATAAGAATATCAAACTTTTACAATAACACCATTTAAAAGTATATTGCCTCAGAAACACATCCGATTCAAGTAAGTGAACAATGTGCCTCTTACAGACTGGAGCCTCAGAAACTATGTCTGTCTCTTTGTCTGAATTCTAGTCAGGCTTCTCAAAGCCACTTCTCAAATAGGCCTCAACCCTTGACACACAAAACATAATGAAAGCTGGAAGCAAGGAGTGACCCAGCCTAGTGACCCAGGGATGGAAGTCAAGAAATCATTTGGAAGAAGTTAAAGCACCTGAAAGCGGGTTAGGAGGCCTTTAAGAATGACAGTGGGGTGAAGGAAGCACTGGAGAGATGGCTCAGTGGTTAGGACTTTTTGCAGAGGACCTAGATTCAGGTCCCAGAAGCCACATGGTGACTCACAACCATCCAAAACTCCAGTTTCAGAGAATCTAATGACCACTGCTGGCCTCCACAGGCAGCGGGCATGCATGTGGTACACGCTCATGTATCCAGTTGAAACATCCAAACATGTAGAATAAATATAAACTAGTAAATAATTTTTGAACGATGACAGTCAGGGCTGTAGAGATGGCTCAGCAGTAAAAACTTACTGATTTATCATGAGGACTGGAATTTCTATTACAGCACCCATACTGCAATTCCACAGGATCTGACAGACGCCCTCTTCTGGCCTCTATAGGCAACTGCACGTATGCTGCATGCACAACACAGAATCAGAACTTAAAACGAAAATAAATCTATTAAAAAATGAAATTGCAAAGGATATTTTTAAAAGGAAGAAAATGAGGTAGAGGAGGAAGAATAACTAACTTACTGAAGATTGTAGTGCCAGTACCTTAGTTTGTTTAGTCATTACTTTGTGCTGACAAAGTGCTTGGCAAGGACAGCTTGAGGAAGAAATAGTTTGTTTTTGGCGTGCAGTGCAAGAGTCGAATCTATCTGGTAGGGCAGGCCTGGTGGCGGGTGCTTGAGGAGAGTAGCCACGATGCACCTGAAGTCGGGACACAGACAGTGGCTGACTTTCTCCCTTTTATTCAGCTCAGGACCCCAGCTATGTAAGGATGCCTCCCATCGAGGGTGTGTCCTCTCCCCTCAAATTAACCTATTATTAACACCCTCAATTAATTCCCTCATACAGGTGTTTCCATGATGATTCTAAATCTCATCAAACTGACCATCAAAATCAATCATCAGAGTTCACTCTGTGCTATTGTGACAGAGTGCTTCAGCCTTGGATAATTTACAGTGAACAAAAATGTATTTGGCTCAAGATCCAGGTGTCCCATCTGGTCACATGACTGACTGTCTCAAAGCTTTTTATAACCAATATTACTCTATTCACAAAGATGTGTCACTTATGGCCTAAACAGCTCTCAGTAGACCCCATATTTACAGTGTTATTGCACTAAGAAACCAATTTTCAAACACGTGGACTTTAGAGATGCATTAAAACTGCAACCATAAAAGAAAGAAAGCAAAGCAAGAAGTGTGGTGGCCGTGGAGATCAAGTCTCAGGGTGCTTTCAGGGGGTGGGAAATAAAGGGCTGTGTGATGCCTATATTCTGAGAAGTTATTCTGGTTGGAGTATTGATTGGAGTAAGGTAAGACTAGATATGGAGGCACTGCTGGAGTCCAAGAATGAGATAGCAGTCGCTTTCCAGGATTGAGAAGTGCTCAATGAATCTGCTACTTAAAAAGTGTTTACCACTCTGGCAGTGGTCTGGGTGATGTGAAGAAAGAGAAAAGATCGAAGCGTTTGTAGCCAAGCTGCAGAGTTTCTCAAGATAAATGCAATGGCAGCCCATTTTGGACAGTTTATGCTAATTTGGATTATGTCCACCCCAAAATCATGTGTTGAAATCTCAACTCCTGGACCCCAAATTACGATTTTATTGGAAAAGAGGGTCTTTAGAAAGGCACTTAAAAGGGTTAGAGAGATGGGTTAGTGGTTAAGAGCATTGATTGATCTCTCAAAGGTTCTGAGTTCAATTCTCAGCAACCACATGGTAGCTTACAACCATCTTCTTCTGGTGTGTCTGAAGGTGGCTATGCATTAATAATTTACCAATTTATCAATAATACTTTATTATAATAATTTTTTAATTTCTTAGTAAATTTTAATAACTGAATTAATTTTTAGAGGGTGAAAAAGGGTGTCTAAGTTAAGATGTAGTCACTAAAATGCACTCTGACCCATGTAAAGAGGGTAGATGGGATAGAGACACACCTAAAGTAAAAACACTGTTAACTGATGATGTCGTTGTTCACCTCTTGTGTAGGGAGACATATTGTGGCGGTATCAAGGCTTTCCTGTCATTTCTAGGAGACGCAATCTCTTGGTCCTTTTGCCTTTACAAGTTTTCTGTCGCCTCTTCTTTGATGTTCCTTGAACTGCAGATGTAAGAGTTGTGTTGGAGCTGTAGCCACTGGGGCTGAGGTCCCTGCAGTTAATCACTGTATTTGACCAGTTGTGGATTTCTGTACGGGTCTCCATCTGCTGCAAAGAGAAGCGACTTTGATGAGGGTGAGAGCTCTGTGGTTGTAAGGAGCAGTGTTTAGAGTTGGTTGGGAGTTATGCTGGCCTAGTAAAGTGATAGCCTTACCTTCCCCTCTAAAATCCAAGATACCTAGTTCTGGGTACAAAAACTAGCCCTAGACAGAAAAACTACAAGCAACCAATGACTACTGAGAAAGAAAGAGGCTGCCTGTATTTGCTTATCTGGTACAAAGTGGTCACCCCAAAATGGGATACATAAAAGCAACAGCAAACAGGCTCAGTGTGGTATTTATATATTTATGTGCAAATCTCTCGTGTGTGTGTATGTGTGTGTGTATGTGTGTGTGTGTGTGTGTGTGTGTGTGTGAGAGAGAGAGAGAGAGAGAGAGAGAGAGAGAGAGAGAATAACAATTGCAGACAAAGAGGCCATTAATTCCAGAGTGAGAAGAGTAGAGAAATGGGAGAGGCTGGAGAATGAAAAGGGAAAGAGAGAGGTGATATTACAGTTTAATTCAAATTTCAAAAAGGGGAAAGTGGTGGTGCATGCCCTTAGTCCCAGCAGAGGAGGCAGAGACAAGAGGATCTTTGAGTTTGAGGCCAGCCTGTTCTACAGAGTAAGTTCCAGGACAGCCAGGATTCTACAGAGATACCCTGTATCAGAAAAACAAAAGTGAAAAGAAAATTTACGAAAAGAAAAGGAAAACAGTGTTTAAGTATACAGAAGGAAGAGAAGCCAAAGAAATGAGCCCACTGCACCAATATCTGACATATTTAGCAGGTAGCAGTTTCCCAAGAAAGACCCAGTGTTCTCAAACTGTGTCAAATGTGCCTGCCAAAATAATAGCAACGATATTAAGTCTGTGCTGACTCTGTGGAGAGACAAACCCTCTTGAGAATCGTAATCTCAACCTTTGCAGAGAGGAAAGCAGGGACACAACAGATAGGCAACTCCCCCAAGAGTTACACACAGACTCTGGCTAAGAACTCTGCTTGGGCCAGAGAAGCTGACCAGCCAAGTGCTGAGATAAGTCGCTGACTCTGAGTCATCTATCCACCCACCCCAGGGCTGAGACCATCTCTGAAGAGGGAGCAGGAAGAACATATGCCACCTTCTGCACGTGACAGTCACTGTGCTCACGGAACTCAGCAGTTTTACCAAAGATGGCGATTGCCTGCCTGAACTGCACCACTGAGACCCTCCCCACCCCCATCCCACCACTGAGACCCTCTCCCACCTCAGACCCACCACTGAGATTGTCCCCATCCCAAACCCATCACCGAGACGCTCCCCCCACCCGAATCCCACCACTGAGACCCTCCCCACCCCTGCCCCAGACCCGGGCTAGAACAGGCTTTGCAAACATGTTTCCCAGCCTTGCCATTTGTCTTTGCAATATACATCTGATATACATCAATATACATCTGAATGTCTTTACACCATTAAATTCGCCATACTTTTAGTTATCATTTACAGGTTTTTTAACTTTTTCTGCTTGAAAAAGTCTGTTCTTATTTTGAAATTACGCTCTAAAAATTATGCTGTTTGCTCTTGGTGACCATGTAACAAAACACTTCTAATGTTTAAATCTTCGGTCCATGTGAAATTTCTGCTACCAAGTGCACCGTAAGGAGATGCACTTGTGAATAATAGTAGGAGACTTCTAGGAGCCACAAAAGAAACTTGACAATTAAAAATGAAAGGGAGGATTTTGAATCGCTTCCCTTGTGCCTGACATTAATGTCTCAATACGTACTTTTATATCAGTAAGATCAATATGAGACCAGGAGGCTTGTAATTAACCAGCACTGATAGTAGCAACTTTTAATTATTTTAAAGCAGAGATTGTAGGCGCGCTCCGTCTCGCAATGGAAGCAACTTTTAAAAGCGGCCAGAGGCGAGTCAGACACCCAAACCTACTTTTTGAAAGCCACACAGGCACAGTGACACCAGGAGGTGAGGAGATAGTGTCTCCTCACCAGCACGTCCAGAAGAGGCCACGAGGGGGCAGTCTCACCGGCTCCGGGTGCAGGGGGAGACCTACGGAGAACGCCAGCGGACCGGCTATAGATACCGGACCCAAATGCTCGCGCACAAAACTCAAATTCTGGGGGGTGGGGTTGGGGGGTGGGGGAGGGAATTAAACTGATAGGGAATTAATAACAAAAGAGAAACTACAATGGTTCCACTGGGGCTCGAACCCAGGACCTTCTGCGTGTAAAGCAGACGTGATAACCGCTACACTATGGAACCACGTGCCACAGTGGACTTCTCAGACTAAGTAATGAAAAGAGAATAACTGGATCAAAAACTAACCTGATAACGACTAAAAGTTTGTAATCTGCTCTTTTAAAAGAAAACGTTTCAAAATGAACATAGATTTTTCAACACCGAAAAAAACGGGTGCTTTCAAAAGGAGATTCCAAAGTATCATTAAGATGCGTCAAAAGCAAAATTTAATAACCGAGGCTGGCTGCAGAAATAACTACCTGAAAAAAAGAATATTCTGGACACCACATGGTTCCACTGGGGCTCGAACCCAGGACCTTCTGCGTGTAAAGCAGACGTGATAACCGCTACACTATGGAACCGGGCGGGTACGGTGTGTGCCAGCTAGACTAACTACACAGAGAACTATGGTGACGGTGGGACTTGGGATCAAGACGTTTTTGTTCCCTACGCAGCGAACTTCCAACAGGACCTGGGGTTTTCTAGCGCCGCCGCTCTGCTCGCTCCCCGCTGCACACTCCTCTGTTAATGGAGGAAGCGAGAGCTCCGCCCCGAGTCGACGCTCCTGCTCTGATGTAGAGACTACGGAGAAAAGAGCACACCTGGCTCTGTGGCGCAATGGATAGCGCATTGGACTTCTAGACAAATTGAAGGCATTCAAAGGTTGTGGGTTCGAGTCCCACCAGAGTCGCTTTTATTTTAATAAGAGAGTTATAACAGAAGAACGGACTACAGCAGTTAGGAAAAACAAAAAGTGAACCAAAGTCCACGACTATTAAAACTTCCTGCCGGGCACACCCATTAAAATAAAAAAGGAAAGTTATCGCAGTCGTTTCCTGCGTCGGTCTCTTTGGAAGTATCAGGAACCTCGCTACTACCACCGGAGTGTTTCCTCAATCCCTTTCCAGCGATAGTCACATTGCTATTGTATACGGAAATAAAGTAATGAACGAGATGTAATCCCTCCCCTGTGACCTTGTTTTTCACTGTTTTGTTTTACATGAGTAAAAAAATAATAATTTTACCGTTCTTTGGAAACTTTTAAACCTCGCAGTATTGCTTCAGTTGCTGATAAATAAAAACTAGGTCTTTCAGATACCAGAATGGCCGAGTGGTTAAGGCGTTGGACTTAAGATCCAATGGATTTATATCCGCGTGGGTTCGAACCCCACTTCTGGTAGACTTGAGTTTTTTTGTTTGTTTTCTCTTCCCCTTTTTCTTCCTGCCCCAGCACCTTATGACGTTAGGACCAAGACAAAGAACTGAAGACACGAGGTAGTGAACAACAGCTTAACGCTCCAGACCCAGCCACATGCCGAGTATCTTTCTGATAGCTAGAAAACCGGGGTGCGAGAAGTTTAAAAGTTAAAATTTATAAGTAAAATATTTAAAAAGGAAAAAATAGAAAGCAAGGTCTTTATAAGGTGTGACAGAAGAGAGAAACAGCAGAAAAATAAACAGGAAGCTCAATCATCTGGACATTTACTTTCGGGGACCAATTTCGCGGCGTCTTCCCTCAAGGACAGCCCGGCAGTTAGTCACTCTACCAGAACAGTAGTTACTGTCCTCAGAGCAGAACCATGCTGGGACGGAAGACAGACCCAGGAAGTATTTGTTTAAGGTAGATGGCCCTGTGTTTTAGATAGACTGAGGTGGGCACAGCGAAAGGGCAGACGGATATCCCCCAGCCCTTCAGCGGCTAACCAAACATCTCTGCGGGTCATCTGTTAGAATCAAACCAGACTTGGGCAAACCACGGGGCATTCGAAAGTGGGATGGGGAGCAGCTAAATGGAAAGCAGCTCGGATTACATCTCTACCGGCAGCAAGAGTGTGCCACACAAGTAACCCTTGATGACACCGAAAGAGCCGAGTGGCCTCAGTGCTCTGGAGCCTGACACGCTGGTCTGCGCTGGAGACAGCTGGCACGGATCTGCCTGCTCAACTTCACTCAGCGGTGACTCCACATCTTTTGTGAATCGAGCTCTCCAGCAAGGCATGGAGGTCGGTCCTGAGGTTCCGAGGGCAACACGCCTGAGGCTCGTAATTCCCCGGAGGCTGACCGCCCGGCCAGGCAGCCCCTCTCCGGGGGTCATGGTGTTAGTATTCTCAGTTGAACTTAGACTCGACAGCAGATGTTTACGGTCCCATAAGTTCTTTATAAGAAGTACCTAACTCGTTTGTGATTATCCAATACCAGCAAATGTCCCTCGGAGCGTGACTGGGGGCTTAGGAATTGAGGTCCTTCCGACACAGGACCAAGCCTGGGTCTTTGCAGCCTCAAGAGCTTGCCGAGATCCTGGAACTCGGCGTACGCTCAAGAAATGTCGAATGCAAACCTAAGTCCAAACTATACACCCACGAGGCGCTCTAGAGTGCCAAAACAAACAAACAAAACAAAAACAAAAAAACCCTGGAATCAGAAATGTCTCCAAGTAGCTCAGGAGGCCTCCACATAAGGGTCTAAAATATGGGGCGATCCTCTCGTGAAATGCACAAAATAGGAACCTCCAGTCATTTTAATCTTTATAGGCTACATGTGATAAGAAAGAAGGAGAAAGATATACTTGATTTCACTCCAAGCCTACTTATCGTGAGTTTTTGAAGAAATAGGAAAAAACTAAAGATTTTCAATCTCCTTGGAAAGAATTGACTCTAGGCCTAATTTTAACTGTGGATAGACTAGGAAGAAAGTGCTTGCCAAGAGCCCGGATAGCTCAGTCGGTAGAGCATCAGACTTTTAATCTGAGGGTCCAGGGTTCAAGTCCCTGTTCGGGCGGAAGTTGTTTTAGGCTCCTATATCCTAGCCAGGATGAGTGAAAGACCTTGAGTTAAGACTAATTTCACTTGAAGTGGGAATATATAAATAAAAGAAAGGACTGGGCGGGCGAGGGGTGTTTCGGAAAGTGGTTGTTGTTACCATGATATTGTGAGCGATTTTTGTATTCAAAGCAATCAAAAAACGTTACACAACAAAGAATGTGTTCTGATGCCCCTTTTTAAAGGCGAAGCTTGAAGACTAGGCTACTAAAACTGTATTTTAAATGAAGATGCAGAATGTATAGTCTCCAGCTAGGACCACTTCATTAGCCAGATTGTGCCTGTGCGCTCTGATGGGTCCCGACTTAGCAGAAGACTTGGCTGTGTAGGCAAATACTTCCAGGACTATCTTCAAGCCTGTCATAGCAAAGGGACAACATAAGGTGGCGATTGGGCAAACAGACCCAAGACTTCAGCTGGTGTATCAGGCCTGTCTTGTATGGGCATATCTTCCGAGCCAAGCTGCCACCATCTTCGTGAGTTCAACGATACGTCATCACAGCTGAGCTTGTTGGCTGCTGTTCTCCTAGAAAAGGGGGCCGGAGAGGGTCAAGGGGTCTTTGTCCAATCACCCCACCCCTTCGGTCACATACAATTCTGTGAGTGACCTCAGAGAGAAGCTAGAGCATACAGTTGGAATAGATTAGTGGGACAGGCTCCATGTTACAGGGCCATTGAGGAACCAGACTGGGTTCCAAACAATGCGGCTGCTTTGGGGCCATCCATGCTCCTGCCTTTATATAACCCTCATCCATGATCTCTAAATAACCCTAATAAGCTTATTGGTTCCCCGGGGTGAACTTTAAAGCAATCGGCCTTTTGGTTTGCCATTGGAACGATAATACTCTGTCGACGTGTCGGCTTCCATCATATAAGATTTTGAGCCATGTATCACAGCTAGGACCCTATCATCTGATGACTAAAAAGAAGCAGCAGCAGCAATCTTTGCTTGGTCTTTTGCCTCACATTCCCAAAGAGAATCTTTGTGTCTTCACAAGGATGGCTATTGTACTGGAGTTGGGAAGGAGTTCCGGATTCTAGAGACAGAAATACCAAGAAAATAGAAACTTGCTGAAACCCGGGATCGAACCAGAGACCTTTAGACCTTCAGCCTAAAGCTCTCCCCAACTCAGCTGTTTCAACGTGGTGAAAGCCTCTATCCCTGCTCCGAAGGAAATTTAAAGAAAGAAAGAAAGAAAGAAAGAAAGAAAGAAAGAAAGAAAGGCACCTCACCTCCAGTTTTTGAATTTTTAATTTCATTTTTAGAGATGTACCGTTTTTAGTTCTGCAGTTTTAAGAACAGTAACAAAATTAATTCCTGTCATGTCGAGATGTGTTCCGAGTTACCTTCGTTTAGTTTCTAAGCTGTCTCTACCTTTATTCAGGGTCCCGAAGAGCACCTGGTGTGTATAGCTTAGCCTTACGGTCCCATTCATCCCTCACATCTGCTGGAAGGTCGACGTGATCATAATTCTTAAACACAGTAACCAATTTGCTCTCAATCACCCAAATCTGCCTGAGGCCTGAAAGGTCAGGTCGTGACAAACTTCGGGATTTAATCTGTCACCTTTCAGCGAAGGACTCATGCAGACTATAGCTGAAAGGAGGCAGCGGGAGGGTAAAGGGGAAGCAGCCTGGCCTGAAAATGGTGGGAACGAGGAGCGATGAAATGACTTTGTACAACTGTTGTTGGATATGTACTTTAATTTCACATATATATGAAGTTTATTCTGATTGCTGTAACCCCCTAACCTCTCTAGTCTCCCTCCCAGTCCCCTAGTTAATGTCTCTCCCATATTCATGTATTCTGAATTTGTGTTTCGGTTTGGTTGCGGGTTTTGAGACCTACTGACTTTAACCAGGGCTATCTGTGTGACCGTGGACTTAGAACTATCGTTTACAACTTAGTGAGCGCCTCGGTGGCTACAGAACTGAAGACAATGAGTGTCCCTTCCCCCAGAATTCAGATCATGGTGATTTTTCAAAGAGCTGTCCCCTCTTCTTTGGATGAGTGACCAAAGCTGTTCCTTTAACAAATTCCAACCAACCAAGTCTCGGAGCCATAGGCCTGCGATTTTGAGCGTATGTGTTTCTTTGAAACTGCTCCTTACCCGTTTCAGCATGTATTTTTGTTTTATTTTGATTTGATTTGATTTGATTTGATTTGATTTGATTTGATTTGATTTCATCACTATAGTAAAAGCTCTTAGTAATTATCACATACACCTGCTTTCCTGTGGCTTCCACTAAGCATGTGAGAGCATTCTGGTCTCGTTTAGTCATCACAGGAAGCCAAGATAATTATTCCTTTTCTTCTGAGGAGGCTGTTGTTAGTGAGGAAGAGGAGGTCACTGCGGGATCTGTGTGGCCCCTGCACGAAGCGTTCTTGTGAGCCCGGTGAAGACCCTGCCTCACACTCGAGTTCCACCTCCAGCTTTGCCGTCCCTAGAGGGCGCCTGTCTCATTCTGTACTCATCCCCATGGACTGAGGAGGTCGGCTTCATTCTGTGGCCTGCTTGAATCAAGGAAGATTCAATCTGCATTTAAACTAGCGTTGTCTTCTCCTCCCAGGGAAAACTATTTCACCTCAGGACTTGCAAACATTTTGGGTTTACAAGCCAAGCTTTTAAAATCCTGTAAGAATATGGATGAGACTGTATGAATTTGACGTGGATGTGCACTGTCACTTTTAGATTTGTCCCAGCCCTTGAATGCACTCTCCTATGGGCCCCTTTCTCCCACTAACAGACATCTCTACCTTGGCTTCAGCATCTCCCAGAAATCAGGAGCACATTTCAGAGCAGGAGAAATTGGACCTGGTGTGAAGAGGCAGGCTGTTCTATGTGGGGTTTCAGTTCCCAGAGAAGCATTTTTTTTCCTGAGAGCGGGGTGGGACAGCAAAGGGAAACCGAGAGCCAGCCGCGCGCACTTGGCCGAGGCAAAGCGGTTGCTGGCGTGTCGCCCGACCTTTCGAGCTCCTTCCCAAGAACGAGTTGAGCTTGTGGTGTGGTCGCCAGAATATTCACTTTTTTATTATTATTATTTATTATTATTTTTTTAACCAGACACGTCTAGCTCCCTAAGCTTAATTGTCCCAATTACAAAACAAAAACAGTAGCGCCCGAACAGGGACTTGAACCCTGGACCCTCAGATTAAAAGTCTGATGCTCTACCGACTGAGCTATCCGGGCTCACGAACAAAGAGCTCAGTTCGGTATCTGAAGACTCCTACGGCTTATTCTGAGCCACTATTAATGTAGGAGATTGTTAGGTTTTTCCTTTAGGTCTAATAATTTCCGGGCAGATCACGTGAAAGAGGGAAGAAAACAAACTAGATTATGGAGTGGTGCGTTCCCTATAGATTCAGACTTCTTAAATCAAACATGCCATTTTACTTAGAAGTTTGTTTCCTAACTATGAACCCTGAGTTCTGCAAAAGTGCATGAAGTGAGCAGAAGCCACTTGCTAACAATTGCCAAACTACACGGTTTTTTCCCCTAAACCCAAACTGAAACCAGGGGTTATGCCATCAGGACGCCCTTCCGTTCAACACACAATTTTCGATTCCTCCTACCCATCCTGGGTGCCCAAAAATACAAGTACGCAGCACCACAGCCAAAAAGAGCCGACCTAACATACCCGAAGTCTGAGCCTAAACACCGCCCCCACCCGGTCATCGCCCCGACCTGTCCCGGCCAGGGGCCGGCCTTGCGCACGCGCAGCTCTAACGCCAAGGGCTCGCTGTACCTACCCCCTCCTCTCTGATAACACTGCATTTTATTTTTATAGCATATCACAGTCTTCTGGGGCTTTGCTGGTGGGTGCTCTTCTTTTACCAAATAGAATGTCAACTCCCTTTCTATTCCTTCCTTATTCCCAAACACCTGGCAAAGAGGAAAAATAATCCGTTTTGCTGCGTTCTAAGATGCAGTTCTTTTAACAAAAGGAAAAAGCAAGAGAAAACAAGTGTATTAACACGTGCATTTCCCAGAGACACCGGAGAGATACTCAGAGAATAGGTGATTTTTCGAGAAATGCCCATAGTTCCAGTATATATAGTACCTTCAACAAGAAATAATAATTAATAATAATAAAATATTTTAGGATGAGTGACAAGATAAAGGGAAAGGACCTCGTGTCTCCAGAGGAACACATTGTGGGAAAGTAGGTATATAGGAAATTAATGGCAGATAAAGGTAGCTAAGGAAGTCTGTTGGGTAGATTCCTCTGGTGCAATCTGTAAGCCAATAAGTGTTTATCTTTAGTTGTCCAACCTTTGTCCTTCAAGATAGAGACGGGAGGAAAGAAACCTTTGTGCATGTATGTCCTCTTGCATACAATTAGAAAAAAAAGGTAGAGAGCTTTTCATTGTATTGGTTGCTTAATTTCCTATGACTGATAACCTTATGCTAAAGCAGCATGTTTGGGTGTGACATGGTCTCCTCCCTATTACATCCTGGAGAATGTAGTTGTCACACATCTTCCCTGGGGTGCTCCCTGTGACCAGCTGGTAAGGCATCATGCTGCTGAGTGGGTGGATGAAGGCATCTAAACTATGCCTTGTAAGTTAAGTGAGGTCATTCAGCTGTCATCTATGCCCTTCTTGCTTGGGTCACAGTGCTTCTCACAGGTTTCCTCCCTCCACCTCTAGCTGAAACATGGCCAGGGCAAAGGTGCAACATTCCCTAGGCATGAATGACTCCCATTTTATTAAAAAGATCCCAACCTTCCCCTTACCTGTGTGCAAGAGATGCTGAAGCAAGCTGTCAGGTTGCTCCAGAGCAGCAGAACTGATTGGATACGGTTAGAGACAGAGATGAAAATAGAATTGGAAGCAGAGATATTTTAAGGATTTAGTTCAAACAGTTGTGGAAGTGTTAAGTTCAAAACCTGTAAGGCCCCAAACTTCCTCAGTCCTAATAGCTCGTGGCACTGACAGACCTAGGCTGCTCTCAACCTTGGTCAGGGCAGCTTCTTCTCAAGTAGACTGCATCACCCCCACCACCACTTACACCTAGAGAACACTGCAAAAGAGAAGAAAGAACGGAAGAAAGTTGGAGGCTGAGGAAATGTGCTGCCTAATGCTATCTTTTGAACATGACCTGCCTATCAAGTTCATGAGCGCACTGCGTCGGTGGTTACCTACACAAGGCCTGACAGAATCAAGCCAGCCTAAGAGTCCATGCTAGATAGAGGAGTGATCTCCGGGCCCCACACCACACCGGAACTATCAGCAGCGGACACTTGTCAGAGGAGGGGAAATCAAACCTCATTGAAGATGTGGTGACGGGGAGGTTTCCAATGCTCTAGTGTGTGGCACCACACACTCATGCACATAATCCACTGGATTTATTGGGAGGGAGGGAGGGAGGAAGGGAGGGAGGAGAGAGGTGAAAATTTGGGTGGGGATGTGTTGGAGGTTTATGAGCAGAGTTGGAGAGGGAAATGGGGAATAGATATGATCCTTTCATTGTGTGTATACATGATATCTTCGAAAATTTAAAAAAAAAAGAAAAAGAAAAAACCTGCAGGACAGGCTGGCTGGCAGTCTAAATAGCTGCAAATGCTTGGATGTAATGAAGCAGTCTCAATTCCAAACACAGGAGCAAGGCAGTCAGCCAGAGATTCAGGCAGGTATTCCTGAACCCAAGTTTTCAGAGATCCTTTCTCATTAGAAAGTCATCTTTGCTCTTAAGGGTTTCAAATGATTGCATGGAGCGAAGACAAATGGAGAATAACTGGCCTCCCTCAAAGTGGGGTGATTTGAATATTATTTATAGTTTTTACTTTTTTTAAGTTACATTTATTTATGCATGGAAGGGGGGTGTGCACATATACCACAGTGCTTATATGAAGGTCACAGGACAGTTTTCTCCTCCCACCAAGTGGAACCTGGGAAATAAATCCAGCTCAGCAGGCTTGGCAGGAAGCACATTTACCCACTGAGCCATTTTGCTGACCCTGATTATATCTTTTAAACACACACACTCCACAAAAACATCTAGACCGGTATTTAACCAAATAACCAAATAACCAACCACTACCACACAGCCGACTTGACACATAATACTCATAACTCATGAGACATCCACCATCCAAAGTTTGAACTGCCTAATTTATTGGATGGCCATTTTGATTTGTTCTGGTCATCATTTGAGTTTCAAGAGTCTCTAACCAAAACACATCTTTCCATCAAGAACTTAATGACTTGGTGAATAAAGTACCTTATCATCTAGCCTTTTGGTTAGCAAGTGTACAGGTCGGTTTACCGAAAGCTTCGGGGTTTGTTTTAGCACAGTGTGTGTTCTTCTCTGTCCATGTTTCAGCCTGGCACCCGGCTACACAGGAGGCTCTGCTTCCCCCAGTGAGCGTTGCTTCATTGCTAACACGTCACCCTAGCACGTTCGGGGTTTGTCTGTGTTTTGTGTTAGAATCCAATTCAAAGTCTTCAGAATCTCGTTTCCTACCAAAGTCCAGTAGAACTGTGGGTAGCTTAAATTCAGTTTATCTTGAATGCTTGGAGTCTGGGTATCTTTGCTGGGACACAAAGTGAATGAACATTGAACAGGGGGACAGGAGGCTGTGTAATAGTGGTTTTCAATGTGACAAATGAAAATACAAGGCACCCAGTTACAACCGAACTCCACGAAAACAACGATACTTGCTTTATACGTTCCTCGCAAAATTTGGGGCACTGCTTATTCTAAAGGGTTATGTCTCTGAAATTCATATTTAACCAAGAGTGCTACATTTGGAGTAATAACACTACTGTAGACCTAAACCAGAAAAGCACTCCTTCGTTGCCTGCACTCCGTCCACGACTCGTCTGCGGGTCCTGGTTATTGTTAGCTCAGATAGACAAAGCCTCTGTGCCAAAAGGGGCCAGGCTGTGACCTGGGCTTCTGAACCATCGGACCCAGCTCAGCCACACCCTGTGACCAGCCTGAGCCCCAAAGCTCGTAGCTGTCAGGCAACTTGTAGGAACCCCGAAAGAAGGGTGAAGTCATCAAGAAATCAGCTGCGCTCCATTGAGTGCAAATCAGAGCACACTAACTATGCTATACGAACATGAAACGGGGACCCTTGGTGACCTCAAAGGGGAAATAAGTTAAAGAACACAAATGTCTACAAAATGGACTACGTTTCTAAAGTGTAACTTACACTGCAGGTGGAGTTCACAAAGGAAATTCAATTACATTCACGTGATTGTGCCGCCATGTAAAATCACTGCCGAAACCCGGGTTTGAACCAGGGACCTTTAGATCTTCAGTCTAACGCTCTCCCAACTGAGCTATTTCGGCTGCGTTTGCTTAGGGGAGGGGGG